>NW_026700527.1:0-38045 GCF_030435755.1 Ochotona princeps | reverse complement strand
TAGTGGTTCTTGTGGGAGAACAACTCCATTTGGCTCACGAACTTCACACACCATCAGGCTTCCAAGCAGCTCTCAAGGAAACTCAGTTTTCACACTCTATGCTTAGTGCCCTTTGAGTGCATTATCTAGGAATGAACCTGGTAGAGCATCCCACACAAACGAATGCTCCAATGCGGGTTTCACATGCCACCAACTCCACATTCACAGGCAACTTCAGCGCCACAGCCGTTTTCAGATAGCCCTCAATGCAAAGGCTCTAGACGCAAATATTGGTGTGAGAGCTAATTCAATCAAGGAAACACTGCATGTTGGTGAAGGGCATATTGAAGAAGGATCAGCCGAGTGGTTCTTGTGGGAGAACAACTCCATTGGCTCACTAACTTCACACACCATCAGGCTTCCAAGCAGCTCTCAAGGAAACTCAGTTTTCACACTCTATGCTTAGTGCCCTTTGAGTGCATTATCTAGGAATGAACCTGGTAGAGCATCCCACACAAACGAATGCTCCACATGCGGGTTTCACATGCACCAACTCCACATTCACAGGCAACTTCAGCGCACAGCCGTTTTCAGATAGCCCTCAATGCAAAGGCTCTAGACGCAAATATTGGTGTGAGAGCTAATTCAATCAAGGAAACACTGCATGTTGGTGAAGGGCATATTGAAGAAGGATCAGCCGAGTGGTTCTTGTGGGAGAACAACTCCATTTGGCTCACTAACTTCACACACCATCAGGCTTCCAAGCAGCTCTCAAGGAAACTCAGTTTTCACACTCTATGTTTAGTGCCCTTTGAGTGCATTATCTAGGAATGAACCTGGTAGAGCATCCCACACAAACGAATGCTCCACATGCGGGTTTCACATGCCACCAACTCCACATTCACAGGCAACTTCAGCGCCACAGCCGTTTTCAGATAGCCCTCAATGCAAAGGCTCTAGACGCAAATATTGGTGTGAGAGCTAATTCAATCAAGGAAACACTGCATGTTGGTGAAGGGCATATTGAAGAAGGATCAGCCGAGTGGTTCTTGTGGGAGAACAACTCCATTTGGCTCACTAACTTCACACACCATCAGGCTTCCAAGCAGCTCTCAAGGAAACTCAGTTTTCACACTCTATGCTTAGTGCCCTTTGCGTGCATTATCTAGGAATGAACCTGGTAGAGCATCCCACACAAACGAATGCTCCACATGCGGGTTTCACATGCCACCAACTCCACATTCACAGGCAACTTCAGCGCACAGCCGTTTTCAGATAGCCCTCAATGCAAAGGCTCTAGACGCAAATATTGGTGTGAGAGCTAATTCAATCAAGGAAACACTGCATGTTGGTGAAGGGCATATTGAAGAAGGATCAGCCGAGTGGTTCTTGTGGGAGAACAACTCCATTTGGCTCCCTAACTTCACACACCATCAGGCTTCCAAGCAGCTCTCAAGGAAACTCAGTTTTCACACTCTATGCTTAGTGCCCTTTGAGTGCATTATCTAGGAATGAACATGGTAGAGCATCCCACACAAACGAATGCTCCACATGCGGGTTTCACATGCCACCAACTCCACATTCACAGGCAACTTCAGCGCCACAGCCGTTTTCAGATAGCCCTCAATGCAAAGGCTCTAGACGCAAATATTGGTGTGAGAGCTAATTCAATCAAGGAAACACTGCATGTTGGTGAAGGGCATATTGAAGAAGGATCAACCGAGTGGTTCTTGTGGGAGAACAACTCCATTTGGCTCACGAACTTCACACACCATCAGGCTTCCAAGCAGCTCTCAAGGAAACTCAGTTTTCACACTCTATGCTTAGTGCCCTTTGTGTGCCTAGGACTGAAATGAAGCTTGGTCAGCATCCCACACAAACGAATGCTCCACATGCCGGTTTCACATGCCACCAACTCCACATTCACAGGCAACTTCAGCGCCACAGCCGTTTTCAGATCGCCCTCAATGCAAAGGCTCTAGACGCAAATATTGGTGTGAGAGCTAATTCAATCAAGGAAACACTGCATGTTGGTGAAGGGCATATTGAAGAAGGATCAGCCGAGTGGTTCTTGTGGGAGAACAACTCCATTTGGCTCACTAACTTCACACACCATCAGGCTTCCAAGCAGCTCTCAAGGAAACTCAGTTTTCACACTCTATGCTTAGTGCCCTTTGAGTGCATTATCTAGGAATGAACCTGGTAGAGCATCCCACACAAACGAATGCTCCACATGCGGGTTTCACATGCCACCAACTCCACATTCACAGGCAACTTCAGCGCCACAGCCGTTTTCAGATAGCCCTCAATGCAAAGGCTCTAGACGCAAATATTGGTGTGAGAGCTAATTCAATCAAGGAAACACTGCATGTTGGTGAAGGGCATATTGAAGAAGGATCAGCCGAGTGGTTCTTGTGGGAGAACAACTCCATTTGGCTCACTAACTTCACACACCATCAGGCTTCCAAGCAGCTCTCAAGGAAACTCAGTTTTCACACTCTATGTTTAGTGCCCTTTGAGTGCATTATCTAGGAATGAACCTGGTAGAGCATCCCACACAAACGAATGCTCCACATGCGGGTTTCACATGCCACCAACTCCACATTCACAGGCAACTTCAGCGCCACAGCCGTTTTCAGATAGCCCTCAATGCAAAGGCTCTAGACGCAAATATTGGTGTGAGAGCTAATTCAATCAAGGAAACACTGCATGTTGGTGAAGGGCATATTGAAGAAGGATCAGCCGAGTGGTTCTTGTGGGAGAACAACTCCATTTGGCTCACTAACTTCACACACCATCAGGCTTCCAAGCAGCTCTCAAGGAAACTCAGTTTTCACACTCTATGCTTAGTGCCCTTTGAGTGCATTATCTAGGAATGAACCTGGTAGAGCATCCCACACAAACGAATGCTCCACATGCGGGTTTCACATGCCACCAACTCCACATTCACAGGCAACTTCAGCGCCACAGCCGTTTTCAGATAGCCCACAATGCAAAGGCTCTAGACGCAAATATTGGTGTGAGAGCTAATTCAATCAAGGAAACACTGCATGTTGGTGAAGGGCATATTGAAGAAGGATCAGCCGAGTGGTTCTTGTGGGAGAACAACTCCATTTGGCTCACTAACTTCACACACCATCAGGCTTCCAAGCAGCTCTCAAGGAAACTCAGTTTTCACACTCTATGCTTAGTGCCCTTTGCGTGCATTATCTAGGAATGAACCTGGTAGAGCATCCCACACAAACGAATGCTCCACATGCGGGTTTCACATGCCACCAACTCCACATTCACAGGCAACTTCAGCGCCACAGCCGTTTTCAGATAGCCCTCAATGCAAAGGCTCTAGACGCAAATATTGGTGTGAGAGCTAATTCAATCAAGGAAACACTGCATGTTGGTGAAGGGCATATTGAAGAAGGATCAGCCGAGTGGTTCTTGTGGGAGAACAACTCCATTTGGCTCCCTAACTTCACACACCATCAGGCTTCCAAGCAGCTCTCAAGGAAACTCAGTTTTCACACTCTATGCTTAGTGCCCTTTGTGTGTCTAGGACTGAAATGAAGCTTGGTCAGCATCCCACACAAACGAATGCTCCACATGCGGGTTTCACATGCCACCAACTCCACATTCACAGGCAACTTCAGCGCCACAGCCGTTTTCAGATCGCCCTCAATGCAAAGGCTCTAGACGCAAATATTGGTGTGAGAGCTAATTCAATCAAGGAAACACTGCATGTTGGTGAAGGGCATATTGAAGAAGGATCAGCCGAGTGGTTCTTGTGGGAGAACAACTCCATTTGGCTCACTAACTTCACACACCATCAGGCTTCCAAGCAGCTCTCAAGGAAACTCAGTTTTCACACTCTATGCTTAGTGCCCTTTGAGTGCATTATCTAGGAATGAACCTGGTAGAGCATCCCACACAAACGAATGCTCCACATGCGGGTTTCACATGCCACCAACTCCACATTCACAGGCAACTTCAGCGCCACAGCCGTTTTCAGATAGCCCTCAATGCAAAGGCTCTAGACGCAAATATTGGTGTGAGAGCTAATTCAATCAAGGAAACACTGCATGTTGGTGAAGGGCATATTGAAGAAGGATCAGCCGAGTGGTTCTTGTGGGAGAACAACTCCATTTGGCTCACTAACTTCACACACCATCAGGCTTCCAAGCAGCTCTCAAGGAAACTCAGTTTTCACACTCTATGTTTAGTGCCCTTTGAGTGCATTATCTAGGAATGAACCTGGTAGAGCATCCCACACAAACGAATGCTCCACATGCGGGTTTCACATGCCACCAACTCCACATTCACAGGCAACTTCAGCGCCACAGCCGTTTTCAGATAGCCCTCAATGCAAAGGCTCTAGACGCAAATATTGGTGTGAGAGCTAATTCAATCAAGGAAACACTGCATGTTGGTGAAGGGCATATTGAAGAAGGATCAGCCGAGTGGTTCTTGTGGGAGAACAACTCCATTTGGCTCACTAACTTCACACACCATCAGGCTTCCAAGCAGCTCTCAAGGAAACTCAGTTTTCACACTCTATGCTTAGTGCCCTTTGAGTGCATTATCTAGGAATGAACCTGGTAGAGCATCCCACACAAACGAATGCTCCACATGCGGGTTTCACATGCCACCAACTCCACATTCACAGGCAACTTCAGCGCCACAGCCGTTTTCAGATAGCCCACAATGCAAAGGCTCTAGACGCAAATATTGGTGTGAGAGCTAATTCAATCAAGGAAACACTGCATGTTGGTGAAGGGCATATTGAAGAAGGATCAGCCGAGTGGTTCTTGTGGGAGAACAACTCCATTTGGCTCACTAACTTCACACACCATCAGGCTTCCAAGCAGCTCTCAAGGAAACTCAGTTTTCACACTCTATGCTTAGTGCCCTTTGCGTGCATTATCTAGGAATGAACCTGGTAGAGCATCCCACACAAACGAATGCTCCACATGCGGGTTTCACATGCCACCAACTCCACATTCACAGGCAACTTCAGCGCCACAGCCGTTTTCAGATAGCCCTCAATGCAAAGGCTCTAGACGCAAATATTGGTGTGAGAGCTAATTCAATCAAGGAAACACTGCATGTTGGTGAAGGGCATATTGAAGAAGGATCAGCCGAGTGGTTCTTGTGGGAGAACAACTCCATTTGGCTCCCTAACTTCACACACCATCAGGCTTCCAAGCAGCTCTCAAGGAAACTCAGTTTTCACACTCTATGCTTAGTGCCCTTTGAGTGCATTATCTAGGAATGAACCTGGTAGAGCATCCCACACAAACGAATGCTCCACATGCGGGTTTCACATGCCACCAACTCCACATTCACAGGCAACTTCAGCGCCACAGCCGTTTTCAGATAGCCCTCAATGCAAAGGCTCTAGACGCAAATATTGGTGTGAGAGCTAATTCAATCAAGGAAACACTGCATGTTGGTGAAGGGCATATTGAAGAAGGATCAGCCGAGTGGTTCTTGTGGGAGAACAACTCCATTTGGCTCACTAACTTCACACACCATCAGGCTTCCAAGCAGCTCTCAAGGAAACTCAGTTTTCACACTCTATGCTTAGTGCCCTTTGAGTGCATTATCTAGGAATGAACCTGGTAGAGCATCCCACACAAACGAATGCTCCACATGCGGGTTTCACATGCCACCAACTCCACATTCACAGGCAACTTCAGCGCCACAGCCGTTTTCAGATAGCCCACAATGCAAAGGCTCTAGACGCAAATATTGGTGTGAGAGCTAATTCAATCAAGGAAACACTGCATGTTGGTGAAGGGCATATTGAAGAAGGATCAGCCGAGTGGTTCTTGTGGGAGAACAACTCCATTTGGCTCACGAACTTCACACACCATCAGGCTTCCAAGCAGCTCTCAAGGAAACTCAGTTTTCACACTCTATGCTTAGTGCCCTTTGTGTGCCTAGAACTGAAATGAAGCTTGGTCAGCATCCCACACAAACGAATGCTCCACATGCGGGTTTCACATGCCACCAACTCCACATTCACAGGCAACTTCAGCGCCACAGCCGTTTTCAGATAGCCCTCAATGCAAAGGCTCTAGACGCAAATATTGGTGTGAGAGCTAATTCAATCAAGGAAACACTGCATGTTGGTGAAGGGCATATTGAAGAAGGATCAACCGAGTGGTTCTTGTGGGAGAACAACTCCATTTGGCTCACTAACTTCACACACCATCAGGCTTCCAAGCAGCTCTCAAGGAAACTCAGTTTTCACACTCTATGCTTAGTGCCCTTTGTATGGCTAGGACTGAAATGAACCTGGTAGAGCATCCCACACAAACGAATGCTCCACATGCGGGTTTCACTTGCCACCAACTCCACATTCACAGGCAACTTCAGCGCCACAGCCGTTTTCAGATAGCCCTCAATGCAAAGGCTCTAGACGCAAATATTGGTGTGAGAGCTAATTCAATCAAGGAAACACTGCATGTTGGTGAAGGGCATATTGAAGAAGGATCAGCCGAGTGGTTCTTGTGGGAGAACAACTCCATTTGGCTCACTAACTTCACACACCATCAGGCTTCCAAGCAGCTCTCAAGGAAACTCAGTTTTCACACTCTATGCTTAGTGCCCTTTGAGTGCATTATCTAGGAATGAACCTGGTAGAGCATCCCACACAAACGAATGCTCCACATGCGGGTTTCACATGCCACCAACTCCACATTCACAGGCAACTTCAGCGCCACAGCCGTTTTCAGATAGCCCTCAATGCAAAGGCTCTAGACGCAAATATTGGTGTGAGAGCTAATTCAATCAAGGAAACACTGCATGTTGGTGAAGGGCATATTGAAGAAGGATCAGCCGAGTGGTTCTTGTGGGAGAACAACTCCATTTGGCTCCCTAACTTCACACACCATCAGGCTTCCAAGCAGCTCTCAAGGAAACTCAGTTTTCACACTCTATGCTTAGTGCCCTTTGAGTGCATTATCTAGGAATGAACCTGGTAGAGCATCCCACACAAACGAATGCTCCACATGCGGGTTTCACATGCCACCAACTCCACATTCACAGGCAACTTCAGCGCCACAGCCGTTTTCAGATAGCCCACAATGCAAAGGCTCTAGACGCAAATATTGGTGTGAGAGCTAATTCAATCAAGGAAACACTGCATGTTGGTGAAGGGCATATTGAAGAAGGATCAGCCGAGTGGTTCTTGTGGGAGAACAACTCCATTTGGCTCACGAACTTCACACACCATCAGGCTTCCAAGCAGCTCTCAAGGAAACTCAGTTTTCACACTCTATGCTTAGTGCCCTTTGTGTGCCTAGGACTGAAATGAAGCTTGGTCAGCATCCCACACAAACGAATGCTTCACATGCGGGTTTCACATGCCACCAACTCCACATTCACAGGCAACTTCAGCGCCACAGCCGTTTTCAGATAGCCCTCAATGCAAAGGCTCTAGACGCAAATATTGGTGTGAGAGCTAATTCAATCAAGGAAACACTGCATGTTGGTGAAGGGCATATTGAAGAAGGATCAGCCGAGTGGTTCTTGTGGGAGAACAACTCCATTTGGCTCACTAACTTCACACACCATCAGGCTTCCAAGCAGCTCTCAAGGAAACTCAGTTTTCACACTCTATGCTTAGTGCCCTTTGAGTGCATTATCTAGGAATGAACCTGGTAGAGCATCCCACACAAACGAATGCTCCACATGCGGGTTTCACATGCCACCAACTCCACATTCACAGGCAACTTCAGCGCCACAGCCGTTTTCAGATAGCCCACAAGGCAAAGGCTCTAGACGCAAATATTGGTGTGAGAGCTAATTCAATCAAGGAAACACTGCATGTTGGTGAAGGGCATATTGAAGAAGGATCAGCCGAGTGGTTCTTGTGGGAGAACAACTCCATTTGGCTCACGAACTTCACACACCATCAGGCTTCCAAGCAGCTCTCAAGGAAACTCAGTTTTCACACTCTATGCTTAGTGCCCTTTGTGTGCCTAGGACTGAAATGAAGCTTGGTCAGCATCCCACACAAACGAATGCTCCACATGCGGGTTTCACATGCCACCAACTCCACATTCACAGGCAACTTCAGCGCCACAGCCGTTTTCAGATAGCCCACAATGCAAAGGCTCTAGACGCAAATATTGGTGTGAGAGCTAATTCAATCAAGGAAACACTGCATGTTGGTGAAGGGCATATTGAAGAAGGATCAGCCGAGTGGTTCTTGTGGGAGAACAACTCCATTTGGCTCACTAACTTCACACACCATCAGGCTTCCAAGCAGCTCTCAAGGAAACTCAGTTTTCACACTCTATGCTTAGTGCCCTTTGAGTGCATTATCTAGGAATGAACCTGGTAGAGCATCCCACACAAACGAATGCTCCACATGCGGGTTTCACATGCCACCAACTCCACATTCACAGGCAACTTCAGCGCCACAGCCGTTTCCAGATAGCCCTCAATGCAAAGGCTCTAGACGCAAATATTGGTGTGAGAGCTAATTCAATCAAGGAAACACTGCATGTTGGTGAAGGGCATATTGAAGAAGGATCAGCCGAGTGGTTCTTGTGGGAGAACAACTCCATTTGGCTCACTAACTTCACACACCATCAGGCTTCCAAGCAGCTGTCAAGGAAACTCAGTTTTCACACTCTATGCTTAAAGCCCTTTGTGTGCCTAGGACTGAAATGAAGCTTGGTCAGCATCCCACACAAACGAATGCTCCACATGCGGGTTTCACATGCCACCAACTCCACATTCACAGGCAACTTCAGCGCCACAGCCGTTTTCAGATAGCCCTCAATGCAAAGGCTCTAGACGCAAATATTGGTGTGAGAGCTAATTCAATCAAGGAAACACTGCATGTTGGTGAAGGGCATATTGAAGAAGGATCAGCCGAGTGGTTCTTGTGGGAGAACAACTCCATTTGGCTCACTAACTTCACACACCATCAGGCTTCCAAGCAGCTCTCAAGGAAACTCAGTTTTCACACTCTATGTTTAGTGCCCTTTGAGTGCATTATCTAGGAATGAACCTGGTAGAGCATCCCACACAAACGAATGCTCCACATGCGGGTTTCACATGCCACCAACTCCACATTCACAGGCAACTTTAGCGCCACAGCCGTTTTCAGATAGCCCTCAATGCAAAGGCTCTAGACGCAAATATTGGTGTGAGAGCTAATTCAATCAAGGAAACACTGCATGTTGGTGAAGGGCATATTGAAGAAGGATCAGCCGAGTGGTTCTTGTGGGAGAACAACTCCATTTGGCTCCCTAACTTCACACACCATCAGGCTTCCAAGCAGCTCTCAAGGAAACTCAGTTTTCACACTCTATGCTTAATGCCCTTTGTGTGCCTAGGACTGAAATGAAGCTTGGTCAGCATCCCACACAAACGAATGCTCCACATGCGGGTTTCACATGCCACCAACTCCACATTCACAGGCAACTTCAGCGCCACAGCCGTTTTCAGATAGCCCTCAATGCAAAGGCTCTAGACGCAAATATTGGTGTGAGAGCTAATTCAATCAAGGAAACACTGCATGTTGGTGAAGGGCATATTGAAGAAGGATCAGCCGAGTGGTTCTTGTGGGAGAACAACTCCATTTGGCTCCCTAACTTCACACACCATCAGGCTTCCAAGCAGCTCTCAAGGAAACTCAGTTTTCACACTCTATGCTTAGTGCACTTTGAGTGCATTATCCAGGAATGAACCTGGCAGAGCATCCCACACAAACGAATGCTCCACATGCGGGTTTCACATGCCACCAACTCCACATTCACAGGCAACTTCAGCGCCACAGCCGTTTTCAGATAGCCCTCAATGCAAAGGCTCTAGACGCAAATATTGGTGTGAGAGCTAATTCAATCAAGGAAACACTGCATGTTGGTGAAGGGCATATTGAAGAAGGATCAGCCGAGTGGTTCTTGTGGGAGAACAACTCCATTTGGCTCACTAACTTCACACACCATCAGGCTTCCAAGCAGCTCTCAAGGAAACTCAGTTTTCACACTCTATGTTTAGTGCCCTTTGAGTGCATTATCTAGGAATGAACCTGGTAGAGCATCCCATACAAACGAATGCTCCACATGCGGGTTTCACATGCCACCAACTCCACATTCACAGGCAACTTCAGCGCCACAGCCGTTTTCAGATAGCCCTCAATGCAAAGGCTCTAGACGCAAATATTGGTGTGAGAGCTAATTCAATCAAGGAAACACTGCATGTTGGTGAAGGGCATATTGAAGAAGGATCAGACGAGTGGTTCTTGTGGGAGAACAACTCCATTTGGCTCCCTAACTTCACACACCATCAGGCTTCCAAGCAGCTCTCAAGGAAACTCAGTTTTCACACTCTATGCTTAGTGCCCTTTGTATGGCTAGGACTGAAATGAAGCTTGGTCAGCATCCCACACAAACGAATGCTCCACATGCGAGTTTCACATGCCACCAACTCCACATTCACAGGCAACTTCAGCGCCACAGCCGTTTTCAGATAGCCCTCAATGCAAAGGCTCTAGACGCAAATATTGGTGTGAGAGCTAATTCAATCAAGGAAACACTGCATGTTGGTGAAGGGCATATTGAAGAAGGATCAGCCGAGTGGTTCTTGTGGGAGAACAACTCCATTTGGCTCACTAACTTCACACACCATCAGGCTTCCAAGCAGCTCTCAAGGAAACTCAGTTTTCACACTCTATGCTTAGTGCACTTTGAGTGCATTATCCAGGAATGAACCTGGCAGAGCATCCCACACAAACGAATGCTCCACATGCGGGTTTCACATGCCACCAACTCCACATTCACAGGCAACTTCAGCGCCACAGCCGTTTTCAGATAGCCCTCAATGCAAAGGCTCTAGACGCAAATATTGGTGTGAGAGCTAATTCAATCAAGGAAACACTGCATGTTGGTGAAGGGCATATTGAAGAAGGATCAGCCGAGTGGTTCTTGTGGGAGAACAACTCCATTTGGCTCACTAACTTCACACACCATCAGGCTTCCAAGCAGCTCTCAAGGAAACTCAGTTTTCACACTCTATGTTTAGTGCCCTTTGAGTGCATTATCTAGGAATGAACCTGGTAGAGCATCAAACACAAACGAATGCTCCACATGCGGGTTTCACATGCCACCAACTCCACATTCACAGGCAACTTCAGCGCCACAGCCGTTTTCAGATAGCCCTCAATGCAAAGGCTCTAGACGCAAATATTGGTGTGAGAGCTAATTCAATCAAGGAAACACTGCATGTTGGTGAAGGGCATATTGAAGAAGGATCAGCCGAGTGGTTCTTGTGGGAGAACAACTCCATTTGGCTCCCTAACTTCACACACCATCAGGCTTCCAAGCAGCTGTCAAGGAAACTCAGTTTTCACACTCTATGCTTAATGCCCTTTGTGTGCCTAGGACTGAAATGAAGCTTGGTCAGCATCCCACACAAACGAATGCTCCACATGCGGGTTTCACATGCCACCAACTCCACATTCACAGGCAACTTCAGCGCCACAGCCGTTTTCAGATAGCCCTCAATGCAAAGGCTCTAGACGCAAATATTGGTGTGAGAGCTAATTCAATCAAGGAAACACTGCATGTTGGTGAAGGGCATATTGAAGAAGGATCAGCCGAGTGGTTCTTGTGGGAGAACAACTCCATTTGGCTCACTAACTTCACACACCATCAGGCTTCCAAGCAGCTCTCAAGGAAACTCAGTTTTCACACTCTATGTTTAGTGCCCTTTGAGTGCATTATCTAGGAATGAACCTGGTAGAGCATCCCACACAAACGAATGCTCCACATGCGGGTTTCACATGCCACCAACTCCACATTCACAGGCAACTTTAGCGCCACAGCCGTTTTCAGATAGCCCTCAATGCAAAGGCTCTAGACGCAAATATTGGTGTGAGAGCTAATTCAATCAAGGAAACACTGCATGTTGGTGAAGGGCATATTGAAGAAGGATCAGCCGAGTGGTTCTTGTGGGAGAACAACTCCATTTGGCTCCCTAACTTCACACACCATCAGGCTTCCAAGCAGCTCTCAAGGAAACTCAGTTTTCACACTCTATGCTTAATGCCCTTTGTGTGCCTAGGACTGAAATGAAGCTTGGTCAGCATCCCACACAAACGAATGCTCCACATGCGGGTTTCACATGCCACCAACTCCACATTCACAGGCAACTTCAGCGCCACAGCCATTTTCAGATAGCCCTCAATGCAAAGGCTCTAGACGCAAATATTGGTGTGAGAGCTAATTCAATCAAGGAAACACTGCATGTTGGTGAAGGGCATATTGAAGAAGGATCAGCCGAGTGGTTCTTGTGGGAGAACAACTCCATTTGGCTCCCTAACTTCACACACCATCAGGCTTTCAAGCAGCTCTCAAGGAAACTCAGTTTTCACACTCTATGCTTAGTGCCCTTTGTATGGCTAGGACTGAAATGAAGCTTGGTCAGCATCCCACACAAACGAATGCTCCACATGCGAGTTTCACATGCCACCAACTCCACATTCACAGGCAACTTCAGCGCCACAGCCGTTTTCAGATAGCCCTCAATGCAAAGGCTCTAGACGCAAATATTGGTGTGAGAGCTAATTCAATCAAGGAAACACTGCATGTTGGTGAAGGGCATATTGAAGAAGGATCAGCCGAGTGGTTCTTGTGGGAGAACAACTCCATTTGGCTCACTAACTTCACACACCATCAGGCTTCCAAGCAGCTCTCAAGGAAACTCAGTTTTCACACTCTATGTTTAGTGCCCTTTGAGTGCATTATCTAGGAATGAACCTGGTAGAGCATCCCACACAAACGAATGCTCCACATGCGGGTTTCACATGCCACCAACTCCACATTCACAGGCAACTTCAGCGCCACAGCCGTTTTCAGATAGCCCTCAATGCAAAGGCTCTAGACGCAAATATTGGTGTGAGAGCTAATTCAATCAAGGAAACACTGCATGTTGGTGAAGGGCATATTGAAGAAGGATCAGCCGAGTGGTTCTTGTGGGAGAACAACTCCATTTGGCTCCCTAACTTCACACACCATCAGGCTTCCAAGCAGCTCTCAAGGAAACTCAGTTTTCACACTCTATGCTTAATGCCCTTTGTGTGCCTAGGACTGAAATGAAGCTTGGTCAGCATCCCACACAAACGAATGCTCCACATGCGGGTTTCACATGCCACCAACTCCACATTCACAGGCAACTTCAGCGCCACAGCCGTTTTCAGATAGCCCTCAATGCAAAGGCTCTAGACGCAAATATTGGTGTGAGAGCTAATTCAATCAAGGAAACACTGCATGTTGGTGAAGGGCATATTGAAGAAGGATCAGCCGAGTGGTTCTTGTGGGAGAACAACTCCATTTGGCTCCCTAACTTCACACACCATCAGGCTTCCAAGCAGCTCTCAAGGAAACTCAGTTTTCACACTCTATGCTTAGTGCCCTTTGTATGGCTAGGACTGAAATGAAGCTTGGTCAGCATCCCACACAAACGAATGATCCACATGCGAGTTTCACATGCCACCAACTCCACATTCACAGGCAACTTCAGCGCCACAGCCGTTTTCAGATAGCCCTCAATGCAAAGGCTCTAGACGCAAATATTGGTGTGAGAGCTAATTCAATCAAGGAAACACTGCATGTTGGTGAAGGGCATATTGAAGAAGGATCAGCCGAGTGGTTCTTGTGGGAGAACAACTCCATTTGGCTCACTAACTTCACACACCATCAGGCTTCCAAGCAGCTCTCAAGGAAACTCAGTTTTCACACTCTATGCTTAGTGCACTTTGAGTGCATTATCCAGGAATGAACCTGGTAGAGCATCCCACACAAACGAATGCTCCACATGCGGGTTTCACATGCCACCAACTCCACATTCACAGGCAACTTCAGCGCCACAGCCGTTTTCAGATAGCCCTCAATGCAAAGGCTCTAGACGCAAATATTGGTGTGAGAGCTAATTCAATCAAGGAAACACTGCATGTTGGTGAAGGGCATATTGAAGAAGGATCAGCCGAGTGGTTCTTGTGGGAGAACAACTCCATTTGGCTCCCTAACTTCACACACCATCAGGCTTCCAAGCAGCTCTCAAGGAAACTCAGTTTTCACACTCTATGCTTAGTGCCCTTTGTATGGCTAGGACTGAAATGAAGCTTGGTCAGCATCCCACACAAACGAATGCTCCACATGCGAGTTTCACATGCCACCAACTCCACATTCACAGGCAACTTCAGCGCCACAGCCGTTTTCAGATAGCCCTCAATGCAAAGGCTCTAGACGCAAATATTGGTGTGAGAGCTAATTCAATCAAGGAAACACTGCATGTTGGTGAAGGGCATATTGAAGAAGGATCAGCCGAGTGGTTCTTGTGGGAGAACAACTCCATTTGGCTCACTAACTTCACACACCATCAGGCTTCCAAGCAGCTCTCAAGGAAACTCAGTTTTCACACTCTATGCTTAGTGCACTTTGAGTGCATTATCCAGGAATGAACCTGGTAGAGCATCCCACACAAACGAATGCTCCACATGCGGGTTTCACATGCCACCAACTCCACATTCACAGGCAACTTCAGCGCCACAGCCGTTTTCAGATAGCCCTCAATGCAAAGGCTCTAGACGCAAATATTGGTGTGAGAGCTAATTCAATCAAGGAAACACTGCATGTTGGTGAAGGGCATATTGAAGAAGGATCAGCCGAGTGGTTCTTGTGGGAGAACAACTCCATTTGGCTCACTAACTTCACACACCATCAGGCTTCCAAGCAGCTCTCAAGGAAACTCAGTTTTCACACTCTATGTTTAGTGCCCTTTGAGTGCATTATCTAGGAATGAACCTGGTAGAGCATCCCACACAAACGAATGCTCCACATGCGGGTTTCACATGCCACCAACTCCACATTCACAGGCAACTTCAGCGCCACAGCCGTTTTCAGATAGCCCTCAATGCAAAGGCTCTAGACGCAAATATTGGTGTGAGAGCTAATTCAATCAAGGAAACACTGCATGTTGGTGAAGGGCATATTGAAGAAGGATCAGCCGAGTGGTTCTTGTGGGAGAACAACTCCATTTGGCTCCCTAACTTCACACACCATCAGGCTTCCAAGCAGCTCTCAAGGAAACTCAGTTTTCACACTCTATGCTTAATGCCCTTTGTGTGCCTAGGACTTAAATGAAGCTTGGTCAGCATCCCACACAAACGAATGCTCCACATGCGGGTTTCACATGCCACCAACTCCACATTCACAGGCAACTTCAGCGCCACAGCCGTTTTCAGATAGCCCTCAATGCAAAGGCTCTAGACGCAAATATTGGTGTGAGAGCTAATTCAATCAAGGAAACACTGCATGTTGGTGAAGGGCATATTGAAGAAGGATCAGCCGAGTGGTTCTTGTGGGAGAACAACTCCATTTGGCTCCCTAACTTCACACACCATCAGGCTTCCAAGCAGCTCTCAAGGAAACTCAGTTTTCACACTCTATGCTTAGTGCCCTTTGTATGGCTAGGACTGAAATGAAGCTTGGTCAGCATCCCACACAAACGAATGCTCCACATGCGGGTTTCACATGCCACCAACTCCACATTCACAGGCAACTTCAGCGCCACAGCCGTTTTCAGATAGCCCTCAATGCAAAGGCTCTAGACGCAAATATTGGTGTGAGAGCTAATTCAATCAAGGAAACACTGCATGTTGGTGAAGGGCATATTGAAGAAGGATCAGCCGAGTGGTTCTTGTGGGAGAACAACTCCATTTGGCTCACTAACTTCACACACCATCAGGCTTCCAAGCAGCTCTCAAGGAAACTCAGTTTT
The DNA here is from genome assembly GCF_030435755.1 of Ochotona princeps. NCBI lineage: Eukaryota > Metazoa > Chordata > Mammalia > Lagomorpha > Ochotonidae > Ochotona > Ochotona princeps. The sequence continues at coordinate 22,274 of NW_026700527.1, read as the reverse complement.
CACACTCTATGCTTAGTGCACTTTGAGTGCATTATCCAGGAATGAACCTGGTAGAGCATCCCACACAAACGAATGCTCCACATGCGGGTTTCACATGCCACCAACTCCACATTCACAGGCAACTTCAGCGCCACAGCCGTTTTCAGATAGCCCTCAATGCAAAGGCTCTAGACGCAAATATTGGTGTGAGAGCTAATTCAATCAAGGAAACACTGCATGTTGGTGAAGGGCATATTGAAGAAGGATCAGCCGAGTGGTTCTTGTGGGAGAACAACTCCATTTGGCTCACTAACTTCACACACCATCAGGCTTCCAAGCAGCTCTCAAGGAAACTCAGTTTTCACACTCTATGTTTAGTGCCCTTTGAGTGCATTATCTAGGAATGAACCTGGTAGAGCATCCCACACAAACGAATGCTCCACATGCGGGTTTCACATGCCACCAACTCCACATTCACAGGCAACTTCAGCGCCACAGCCGTTTTCAGATAGCCCTCAATGCAAAGGCTCTAGACGCAAATATTGGTGTGAGAGCTAATTCAATCAAGGAAACACTGCATGTTGGTGAAGGGCATATTGAAGAAGGATCAGCCGAGTGGTTCTTGTGGGAGAACAACTCCATTTGGCTCCCTAACTTCACACACCATTAGGCTTTCAAGCAGCTCTCAAGGAAACTCAGTTTTCACACTCTATGCTTAATGCCCTTTGTGTGCCTAGGACTGAAATGAAGCTTGGTCAGCATCCCACACAAACGAATGCTCCACATGCGGGTTTCACATGCCACCAACTCCACATTCACAGGCAACTTCAGCGCCACAGCCGTTTTCAGATAGCCCTCAATGCAAAGGCTCTAGACGCAAATATTGGTGTGAGAGCTAATTCAATCAAGGAAACACTGCATGTTGGTGAAGGGCATATTGAAGAAGGATCAGCCGAGTGGTTCTTGTGGGAGAACAACTCCATTTGGCTCCCTAACTTCACACACCATCAGGCTTCCAAGCAGCTCTCAAGGAAACTCAGTTTTCACACTCTATGCTTAGTGCCCTTTGTGTGCCTAGGACTGAAATGAAGGTTGGTCAGCATCCCACACAAACGAATGCTCCACATGCGGGTTTCACATGCCACCAACTCCACATTCACAGGCAACTTCAGCGCCACAGCCGTTTTCAGATAGCCCTCAATGCAAAGGCTCTAGACGCAAATATTGGTGTGAGAGCTAATTCAATCAAGGAAACACTGCATGTTGGTGAAGGGCATATTGAAGAAGGATCAGCCGAGTGGTTCTTGTGGGAGAACAACTCCATTTGGCTCACTAACTTCACACACCATCAGGCTTCCAAGCAGCTCTCAAGGAAACTCAGTTTTCACACTCTATGCTTAGTGCCCTTTGAGTGCATTATCTAGGAATGAACCTGGTAGAGCATCCCACACAAACGAATGCTCCACATGCGGGTTTCACATGCCACCAACTCCACATTCACAGGCAACTTCAGCGCCACAGCCGTTTTCAGATAGCCCTCAATGCAAAGGCTCTAGACGCAAATATTGGTGTGAGAGCTAATTGAATCAAGGAAACACTGCATGTTGGTGAAGGGCATATTGAAGAAGGATCAGCCGAGTGGTTCTTGTGGGAGAACAACTCCATTTGGCTCCCTAACTTCACACACCATCAGGCTTCCAAGCAGCTCTCAAGGAAACTCAGTTTTCACACTCTATGTTTAGTGCCCTTTGAGTGCATTATCTAGGAATGAACCTGGTAGAGCATCCCACACAAACGAATGCTCCACATGCGGGTTTCACATGCCACCAACTCCACATTCACAGGCAACTTCAGCGCCACAGCCGTTTTCAGATAGCCCTCAATGCAAAGGCTCTAGACGCAAATATTGGTGTGAGAGCTAATTCAATCAAGGAAACACTGCATGTTGGTGAAGGGCATATTGAAGAAGGATCAGCCGAGTGGTTCTTGTGGGAGAACAACTCCATTTGGCTCACTAACTTCACACACCATCAGGCTTCCAAGCAGCTCTCAAGGAAACTCAGTTTTCACACTCTATGCTTAGTGCCCTTTGAGTGTATTATCTAGGAATGAACCTGGTAGAGCATCCCACACAAACGAATGCTCCACATGCGGGTTTCACATGCCACCAACTCCACATTCACAGGCAACTTCAGCGCCACAGGCGTTTTCAGATAGCCCACAATGCAAAGGCTCTAGACGCAAATATTGGTGTGAGAGCTAATTCAATCAAGGAAACACTGCATGTTGGTGAAGGGCATATTGAAGAAGGATCAGCCGAGTGGTTCTTGTGGGAGAACAACTCCATTTGGCTCCCTAACTTCACACACCATCAGGCTTCCAAGCAGCTCTCAAGGAAACTCAGTTTTCACACTCTATGCTTAGTGCCCTTTGTGTGCCTAGAACTGAAATGAAGCTTGGTCAGCATCCCACACAAACGAATGCTCCACATGCGGGTTTCACATGCCACCAACTCCACATTCACAGGCAACTTCAGCGCCACAGCCGTTTTCAGATAGCCCTCAATGCAAAGGCTCTAGACGCAAATATTGGTGTGAGAGCTAATTCAATCAAGGAAACACTGCATGTTGGTGAAGGGCATATTGAAGAAGGATCAGCCGAGTGGTTCTTGTGGGAGAACAACTCCATTTGGCTCACTAACTTCACACACCATCAGGCTTCCAAGCAGCTCTCAAGGAAACTCAGTTTTCACACTCTATGCTTAGTGCCCTTTGTATGGCTAGGACTGAAATGAACCTGGTAGAGCATCCCACACAAACGAATGCTCCACATGCGGGTTTCACTTGCCACCAACTCCACATTCACAGGCAACTTCAGCGCCACAGCCGTTTTCAGATAGCCCTCAATGCAAAGGCTCTAGACGCAAATATTGGTGTGAGAGCTAATTCAATCAAGGAAACACTGCATGTTGGTGAAGGGCATATTGAAGAAGGATCAGCCGAGTGGTTCTTGTGGGAGAACAACTCCATTTGGCTCACTAACTTCACACACCATCAGGCTTCCAAGCAGCTCTCAAGGAAACTCAGTTTTCACACTCTATGCTTAGTGCCCTTTGTATGGCTAGGACTGAAATGAACCTGGTAGAGCATCCCACACAAACGAATGCTCCACATGCGGGTTTCACTTGCCACCAACTCCACATTCACAGGCAACTTCAGCGCCACAGCCGTTTTCAGATAGCCCTCAATGCAAAGGCTCTAGACGCAAATATTGGTGTGAGAGCTAATTGAATCAAGGAAACACTGCATGTTGGTGAAGGGCATATTGAAGAAGGATCAGCCGAGTGGTTCTTGTGGGAGAACAACTCCATTTGGCTCCTTAACTTCACACACCATCAGGCTTCCAAGCAGCTCTCAAGGAAACTCAGTTTTCACACTCTATGCTTAATGCCCTTTGAGTGCATTATCTAGGAATGAACCTGGTAGAGCATCCCACACAAACGAATGCTCCACATGCGGGTTTCACATGCCACCAACTCCACATTCACAGGCAACTTCAGCGCCACAGCCGTTTTCAGATAGCCCTCAATGCAAAGGCTTTAGACGCAAATATTGGTGTGAGAGCTAATTCAATCAAGGAAACACTGCATGTTGGTGAAGGGCATATTGAAGAAGGATCAGCCGAGTGGTTCTTGTGGGAGAACAACTCCATTTGGCTCACTAACTTCACACACCATCAGGCTTCCAAGCAGCTCTCAAGGAAACTCAGTTTTCACACTCTATGCTTAATGCCCTTTGTGTGCCTAGGACTGAAATGGAGCTTGGTCAGCATCCCACACAAACGAATGCTCCACATGCGGGTTTCACATGCCACCAACTCCACATTCACAGGCAACTTCAGCGCCACAGCCGTTTTCAGATAGCCCACAATGCAAAGGCTCTAGACGCAAATATTGGTGTGAGAGCTAATTCAATCAAGGAAACACTGCATGTTGGTGAAGGGCATATTGAAGAAGGATCAGCCGAGTGGTTCTTGTGGGAGAACAACTCCATTTGGCTCACTAACTTCACACACCATCAGGCTTCCAAGCAGCTCTCAAGGAAACTCAGTTTTCACACTCTATGCTTAGTGCCCTTTGAGTGCATTATCTAGGAATGAACCTGGTAGGGCATCCCACACAAACGAATGCTCCACATGCGGGTTTTACATGCCACCAACTCCACATTCACAGGCAACTTCAGCGCCACAGCCGTTTTCAGATAGCCCTCAATGCAAAGGCTCTAGACGCAAATATTGGTGTGAGAGCTAATTCAATCAAGGAAACACTGCATGTTGGTGAACGGCATATTGAAGAAGGATCAGCCGAGTGGTTCTTGTGGGAGAACAACTCCATTTGGCTCCCTAACTTCACACACCATCAGGTTTCCAAGCAGCTCTCAAGGAAACTCAGTTTTCACACTCTATGCTTAGTGCCCTTTGAGTGCATTATCTAGGAATGAACCTGGTAGAGCATCCCACACAAACGAATGCTCCACATGCGGGTTTCACATGCCACCAACTCCACATTCACAGGCAACTTCAGCGCCACAGCCGTTTTCAGATAGCCCACAATGCAAAGGCTCTAGACGCAAATATTGGTGTGAGAGCTAATTCAATCAAGGAAACACTGCATGTTGGTGAAGGGCATATTGAAGAAGGATCAGCCGAGTGGTTCTTGTGGGAGAACAACTCCATTTGGCTCACGAACTTCACACACCATCAGGCTTCCAAGCAGCTCTCAAGGAAACTCAGTTTTCACACTCTATGCTTAGTGCCCTTTGTGTGCCTAGGACTGAAATGAAGCTTGGTCAGCATCCCACACAAACGAATGCTCCACATGCGGGTTTCACATGCCACCAACTCCACATTCACAGGCAACTTCAGCGCCACAGCCGTTTTCAGATAGCCCTCAATGCAAAGGCTCTAGACGCAAATATTGGTGTGAGAGCTAATTCAATCAAGGAAACACTGCATGTTGGTGAAGGGCATATTGAAGAAGGATCAGCCGAGTGGTTCTTGTGGGAGAACAACTCCATTTGGCTCACGAACTTCACACACCATCAGGCTTCCAAGCAGCTCTCAAGGAAACTCAGTTTTCACACTCTATGCTTAGTGCCCTTTGAGTGCATTATCTAGGAATGAACCTGGTAGAGCATCCCACACAAACGAATGCTCCACATGCGGGTTTCACATGCCACCAACTCCACATTCACAGGCAACTTCAGCGCCACAGCCGTTTTCAGATAGCCCACAATGCAAAGGCTCTAGACGCAAATATTGGTGTGAGAGCTAATTCAATCAAGGAAACACTGCATGTTGGTGAAGGGCATATTGAAGAAGGATCAGCCGAGTGGTTCTTGTGGGAGAACAACTCCATTTGGCTCACGAACTTCACACACCATCAGGCTTCCAAGCAGCTCTCAAGGAAACTCAGTTTTCACACTCTATGCTTAGTGCCCTTTGTGTGCCTAGGACTGAAATGAAGCTTGGTCAGCATCCCACACAAACGAATGCTCCACATGCGGGTTTCACATGCCACCAACTCCACATTCACAGGCAACTTCAGCGCCACAGCCGTTTTCAGATAGCCCACAATGCAAAGGCTCTAGACGCAAATATTGGTGTGAGAGCTAATTCAATCAAGGAAACACTGCATGTTGGTGAAGGGCATATTGAAGAAGGATCAGCCGAGTGGTTCTTGTGGGAGAACAACTCCATTTGGCTCACTAACTTCACACACCATCAGGCTTCCAAGCAGCTCTCAAGGAAACTCAGTTTTCACACTCTATGCTTAGTGCCCTTTGAGTGCATTATCTAAGAATGAACCTGGTAGAGCATCCCACACAAACGAATGCTCCACATGCGGGTTTCACATGCCACCAACTCCACATTCACAGGCAACTTCAGCGCCACAGCCGTTTTCAGATAGCCCTCAATGCAAAGGCTCTAGACGCAAATATTGGTGTGAGAGCTAATTCAATCAAGGAAACACTGCATGTTGGTGAAGGGCATATTGAAGAAGGATCAGCCGAGTGGTTCTTGTGGGAGAACAACTCCATTTGGCTCCCTAACTTCACACACCATCAGGCTTCCAAGCAGCTCTCAAGGAAACTCAGTTTTCACACTCTATGCTTAATGCCCTTTGTGTGCCTAGGACTGAAATGAAGCTTGGTCAGCATCCCACACAAACGAATGCTCCACATGCGGGTTTCACATGCCACCAACTCCACATTCACAGGCAACTTCAGCGCCACAGCCGTTTTCAGATAGCCCTCAATGCAAAGGCTCTAGACGCAAATATTGGTGTGAGAGCTAATTCAATCAAGGAAACACTGCATGTTGGTGAAGGGCATATTGAAGAAGGATCAGCCGAGTGGTTCTTGTGGGAGAACAACTCCATTTGGCTCCCTAACTTCACACACCATCAGGCTTCCAAGCAGCTCTCAAGGAAACTCAGTTTTCACACTCTATGCTTAGTGCCCTTTGAGTGCATTATCTAGGAATGAACCTGGTAGAGCATCCCACACAAACGAATGCTCCACATGCGGGTTTCACATGCCACCAACTCCACATTCACAGGCAACTTCAGTGCCACAGCCGTTTTCAGATAGCCCACAATGCAAAGGCTCTAGACGCAAATATTGGTGTGAGAGCTAATTCAATCAAGGAAACACTGCATGTTGGTGAAGGGCATATTGAAGAAGGATCAGCCGAGTGGTTCTTGTGGGAGAACAACTCCATTTGGCTCCCTAACTTCACACACCATCAGGCTTCCAAGCAGCTCTCAAGGAAACTCAGTTTTCACACTCTATGCTTAGTGCCCTTTGTGTGCCTAGGACTGAAATGAAGCTTGGTCAGCATCCCACACAAACGAATGCTCCACATGCGGGTTTCACATGCCACCAACTCCACATTCACAGGCAACTTCAGCGCCACAGCCGTTTTCAGATAGCCCACAATGCAAAGGCTCTAGACGCAAATATTGGTGTGAGAGCTAATTCAATCAAGGAAACACTGCATGTTGGTGAAGGGCATATTGAAGAAGGATCAGCCGAGTGGTTCTTGTGGGAGAACAACTCCATTTGGCTCACTAACTTCACACACCATCAGGCTTCCAAGCAGCTCTCAAGGAAACTCAGTTTTCACACTCTATGCTTAGTGCCCTTTGAGTGCATTATCTAGGAATGAACCTGGTAGAGCATCCCACACAAACGAATGCTCCACATGCGGGTTTCACATGCCACCAACTCCACATTCACAGGCAACTTCAGCGCCACAGCCGTTTTCAGATAGCCCACAAGGCAAAGGCTCTAGACGCAAATATTGGTGTGAGAGCTAATTCAATCAAGGAAACACTGCATGTTGGTGAAGGGCATATTGAAGAAGGATCAGCCGAGTGGTTCTTGTGGGAGAACAACTCCATTTGGCTCACGAACTTCACACACCATCAGGCTTCCAAGCAGCTCTCAAGGAAACTCAGTTTTCACACTCTATGCTTAGTGCCCTTTGTGTGCCTAGGACTGAAATGAAGCTTGGTCAGCATCCCACACAAACGAATGCTCCACATGCGGGTTTCACATGCCACCAACTCCACATTCACAGGAAACTTCAGCGCCACAGCCGTTTTCAGATAGCCCACAATGCAAAGGCTCTAGACGCAAATATTGGTGTGAGAGCTAATTCAATCAAGGAAACACTGCATGTTGGTGAAGGGCATATTGAAGAAGGATCAGCTGAGTGGTTCTTGTGGGAGAACAACTCCATTTGGCTCACTAACTTCACACACCATCAGGCTTCCAAGCAGCTCTCAAGGAAACTCAGTTTTCACACTCTATGCTTAGTGCCCTTTGAGTGCATTATCTAGGAATGAACCTGGTAGAGCATCCCACACAAACGAATGCTCCACATGCGGGTTTCACATGCCACCAACTCCACATTCACAGGCAACTTCAGCGCCACAGCCGTTTTCAGATAGCCCTCAATGCAAAGGCTCTAGACGCAAATATTGGTGTGAGAGCTAATTCAATCAAGGAAACACTGCATGTTGGTGAAGGGCATATTGAAGAAGGATCAGCCGAGTGGTTCTTGTGGGAGAACAACTCCATTTGGCTCCCTAACTTCACACACCATCAGGCTTCCAAGCAGCTCTCAAGGAAACTCAGTTTTCACACTCTATGCTTAATGCCCTTTGTGTGCCTAGGACTGAAATGAAGCTTGGTCAGCATCCCACACAAACGAATGCTCCACATGCGGGTTTCACATGCCACCAACTCCACATTCACAGGCAACTTCAGCGCCACAGCCGTTTTCAGATAGCCCTCAATGCAAAGGCTCTAGACGCAAATATTGGTGTGAGAGCTAATTCAATCAAGGAAACACTGCATGTTGGTGAAGGGCATATTGAAGAAGGATCAGCCGAGTGGTTCTTGTGGGAGAACAACTCCATTTGGCTCACTAACTTCACACACCATCAGGCTTCCAAGCAGCTCTCAAGGAAACTCAGTTTTCACACTCTATGCTTAATGCCCTTTGTGTGCCTAGGACTGAAATGAAGCTTGGTGAGCATCCCACACAAACGAATGCTCCACATGCGGGTTTCACATGCCACCAACCCCACATTCACAGGCAACTTCAGCGCCACAGCCGTTTTCAGATAGCCCTCAATGCAAAGGCTCTAGACGCAAATATTGGTGTGAGAGCTAATTCAATCAAGGAAACACTGCATGTTGGTGAAGGGCATATTGAAGAAGGATCAGCCGAGTGGTTCTTGTGGGAGAACAACTCCATTTGGCTCACTAACTTCACACACCATCAGGCTTCCAAGCAGCTCTCAAGGAAACTCAGTTTTCACACTCTATGCTTAATGCCCTTTGTGTGCCTAGGACTGAAATGAAGCTTGGTCAGCATCCCACACAAACGAATGCTCCACATGCGGGTTTCACATGCCACCAACTCCACATTCACAGGCAACTTCAGCGCCACAGCCGTTTTCAGATAGCCCTCAATGCAAAGGCTCTAGACGCAAATATTGGTGTGAGAGCTAATTCAATCAAGGAAACACTGCATGTTGGTGAAGGGCATATTGAAGAAGGATCAGCCGAGTGGTTCTTGTGGGAGAACAACTCCATTTGGCTCCCTAACTTCACACACCATCAGGCTTCCAAGCAGCTCTCAAGGAAACTCAGTTTTCACACTCTATGCTTAGTGCCCTTTGAGTGCATTATCTAGGAATGAACCTGGTAGAGCATCCCACACAAACGAATGCTCCACATGCGGGTTTCACATGCCACCAACTCCACATTCACAGGCAACTTCAGCGCCACAGCCGTTTTCAGATAGCCCTCAATGCAAAGGCTCTAGACGCAAATATTGGTGTGAGAGCTAATTCAATCAAGGAAACACTGCATGTTGGTGAAGGGCATATTGAAGAAGGATCAGCCGAGTGGTTCTTGTGGGAGAACAACTCCATTTGGCTCCCTAACTTCACACACCATCAGGCTTCCAAGCAGCTCTCAAGGAAACTCAGTTTTCACACTCTATGCTTAGTGCCCTTTGAGTGCATTATCTAGGAATGAACCTGGTAGAGCATCCCACACAAACGAATGCTCCACATGCGGGTTTCACATGCCACCAACTCCACATTCACAGGCAACTTCAGCGCCACAGCCGTTTTCAGATAGCCCTCAATGCAAAGGCTCTAGACGCAAATATTGGTGTGAGAGCTAATTCAATCAAGGAAACACTGCATGTTGGTGAAGGGCATATTGAAGAAGGATCAGCCGAGTGGTTCTTGTGGGAGAACAACTCCATTTGGCTCCCTAACTTCACACACCATCAGGCTTCCAAGCAGCTCTCAAGGAAACTCAGTTTTCACACTCTATGCTTAATGCCCTTTGTGTGCCTAGGACTGAAATGAAGCTTGGTCAGCATCCCACACAAACGAATGCTCCACATGCGGGTTTCACATGCCACCAACTCCACATTCACAGGCAACTTCAGCGCCACAGCCGTTTTCAGATAGCCCTCAATGCAAAGGCTCTAGACGCAAATATTGGTGTGAGAGCTAATTCAATCAAGGAAACACTGCATGTTGGTGAAGGGCATATTGAAGAAGGATCAGCCGAGTGGTTCTTGTGGGAGAACAACTCCATTTGGCTCACTAACTTCACACACCATCAGGCTTCCAAGCAGCTCTCAAGGAAACTCAGTTTTCACACTCTATGCTTAATGCCCTTTGTGTGCCTAGGACTGAAATGAAGCTTGGTGAGCATCCCACACAAACGAATGCTCCACATGCGGGTTTCACATGCCACCAACCCCACATTCACAGGCAACTTCAGCGCCACAGCCGTTTTCAGATAGCCCTCAATGCAAAGGCTCTAGACGCAAATATTGGTGTGAGAGCTAATTCAATCAAGGAAACACTGCATGTTGGTGAAGGGCATATTGAAGAAGGATCAGCCGAGTGGTTCTTGTGGGAGAACAACTCCATTTGGCTCACTAACTTCACACACCATCAGGCTTCCAAGCAGCTCTCAAGGAAACTCAGTTTTCACACTCTATGCTTAATGCCCTTTGTGTGCCTAGGACTGAAATGAAGCTTGGTCAGCATCCCACACAAACGAATGCTCCACATGCGGGTTTCACATGCCACCAACTCCACATTCACAGGCAACTTCAGCGCCACAGCCGTTTTCAGATAGCCCTCAATGCAAAGGCTCTAGACGCAAATATTGGTGTGAGAGCTAATTCAATCAAGGAAACACTGCATGTTGGTGAAGGGCATATTGAAGAAGGATCAGCCGAGTGGTTCTTGTGGGAGAACAACTCCATTTGGCTCCCTAACTTCACACACCATCAGGCTTCCAAGCAGCTCTCAAGGAAACTCAGTTTTCACACTCTATGCTTAGTGCCCTTTGAGTGCATTATCTAGGAATGAACCTGGTAGAGCATCCCACACAAACGAATGCTCCACATGCGGGTTTCACATGCCACCAACTCCACATTCACAGGCAACTTCAGCGCCACAGCCGTTTTCAGATAGCCCTCAATGCAAAGGCTCTAGACGCAAATATTGGTGTGAGAGCTAATTCAATCAAGGAAACACTGCATGTTGGTGAAGGGCATATTGAAGAAGGATCAGCCGAGTGGTTCTTGTGGGAGAACAACTCCATTTGGCTCCCTAACTTCACACACCATCAGGCTTCCAAGCAGCTCTCAAGGAAACTCAGTTTTCACACTCTATGTTTAGTGCCCTTTGAGTGCATTATCTAGGAATGAACTTGGTAGAGCATCCCACACAAACGAATGCTCCACATGCGGGTTTCACATGCCACCAACTCCACATTCACAGGCAACTTCAGCGCCACAGCCGTTTTCAGATAGCCCTCAATGCAAAGGCTCTAGACGCAAATATTGGTGTGAGAGCTAATTCAATCAAGGAAACACTGCATGTTGGTGAAGGGCATATTGAAGAAGGATCAGCCGAGTGGTTCTTGTGGGAGAACAACTCCATTTGGCTCACTAACTTCACACACCATCAGGCTTCCAAGCAGCTCTCAAGGAAACTCAGTTTTCACACTCTATGTTTAGTGCCCTTTGAGTGCATTATCTAGGAATGAACCTGGTAGAGCATCCCACACAAACGAATGCTCCACATGCGGGTTTCACATGCCACCAACTCCACATTCACAGGCAACTTCAGCGCCACAGCCGTTTTCAGATAGCCCTCAATGCAAAGGCTCTAGACGCAAATATTGGTGTGAGAGCTAATTCAATCAAGGAAACACTGCATGTTGGTGAAGGGCATATTGAAGAAGGATCAGCCGAGTGGTTCTTGTGGGAGAACAACTCCATTTGGCTCACTAACTTCACACACCATCAGGCTTCCAAGCAGCTCTCAAGGAAACTCAGTTTTCACACTCTATGCTTAGTGCCCTTTGAGTGTATTATCTAGGAATGAACCTGGTAGAGCATCCCACACAAACGAATGCTCCACATGCGGGTTTCACATGCCACCAACTCCACATTCACAGGCAACTTCAGCGCCACAGCCGTTTTCAGATAGCCCACAATGCAAAGGCTCTAGACGCAAATATTGGTGTGAGAGCTAATTCAATCAAGGAAACACTGCATGTTGGTGAAGGGCATATTGAAGAAGGATCAACCGAGTGGTTCTTGTGGGAGAACAACTCCATTTGGCTCACGAACTTCACACACCATCAGGCTTCCAAGCAGCTCTCAAGGAAACTCAGTTTTCACACTCTATGCTTAGTGCCCTTTGTGTGCCTAGGACTGAAATGAAGCTTGGTCAGCATCCCACACAAACGAATGCTCCACATGCGGGTTTCACATGCCACCAACTCCACATTCACAGGCAACTTCAGCGCCACAGCCGTTTTCAGATAGCCCTCAATGCAAAGGCTCTAGACGCAAATATTGGTGTGAGAGCTAATTCAATCAAGGAAACACTGCATGTTGGTGAAGGGCATATTGAAGAAGGATCAGCCGAGTGGTTCTTGTGGGAGAACAACTCCATTTGGCTCACTAACTTCACACACCATCAGGCTTCCAAGCAGCTCTCAAGGAAACTCAGTTTTCACACTCTATGCTTAGTGCCCTTTGTATGGCTAGGACTGAAATGAACCTGGTAGAGCATCCCACACAAACGAATGCTCCACATGCGGGTTTCACTTGCCACCAACTCCACATTCACAGGCAACTTCAGCGCCACAGCCGTTTTCAGATAGCCCTCAATGCAAAGGCTCTAGACGCAAATATTGGTGTGAGAGCTAATTCAATCAAGGAAACACTGCATGTTGGTGAAGGGCATATTGAAGAAGGATCAGCCGAGTGGTTCTTGTGGGAGAACAACTCCATTTGGCTCACTAACTTCACACACCATCAGGCTTCCAAGCAGCTCTCAAGGAAACTCAGTTTTCACACTCTATGCTTAGTGCCCTTTGTATGGCTAGGACTGAAATGAACCTGGTAGAGCATCCCACACAAACGAATGCTCCACATGCGGGTTTCACTTGCCACCAACTCCACATTCACAGGCAACTTCAGCGCCACAGCCGTTTTCAGATAGCCCTCAATGCAAAGGCTCTAGACGCAAATATTGGCGTGAGAGCTAATTCAATCAAGGAAACACTGCATGTTGGTGAAGGGCATATTGAAGAAGGATCAGCCGAGTGGTTCTTGTGGGAGAACAACTCCATTTGGCTCACTAACTTCACACACCATCAGGCTTCCAAGCAGCTCTCAAGGAAACTCAGTTTTCACACTCTATGCTTAGTGCCCTTTGTATGGCTAGGACTGAAATGAACCTGGTAGAGCATCCCACACAAACGAATGCTCCACATGCGGGTTTCACATGCCACCAACTCCACATTCACAGGCAACTTCAGCGCCACAGCCGTTTTCAGATAGCCCTCAATGCAAAGGCTCTAGACGCAAATATTGGTGTGAGAGCTAATTCAATCAAGGAAACACTGCATGTTGGTGAAGGGCATATTGAAGAAGGATCAGCCGAGTGGTTCTTGTGGGAGAACAACTCCATTTGGCTCACTAACTTCACACACCATCAGGCTTCCAAGCAGCTCTCAAGGAAACTCAGTTTTCACACTCTATGCTTAGTGCCCTTTGTATGGCTAGGACTGAAATGAACCTGGTAGAGCATCCCACACAAACGAATGCTCCACATGCGGGTTTCACTTGCCACCAACTCCACATTCACAGGCAACTTCAGCGCCACAGCCGTTTTCAGATAGCCCTCAATGCAAAAGCTCTAGACGCAAATATTGGTGTGAGAGCTAATTCAATCAAGGAAACACTGCATGTTGGTGAAGGGCATATTGAAGAAGGATCAGCCGAGTGGTTCTTGTGGGAGAACAACTCCATTTGGCTCACTAACTTCACACACCATCAGGCTTCCAAGCAGCTCTCAAGGAAACTCAGTTTTCACACTCTATGCTTAGTGCCCTTTGAGTGCATTATCTAGGAATGAACCTGGTAGAGCATCCCACACAAACGAATGCTCCACATGCGGGTTTCACATGCCACCAACTCCACATTCACAGGCAACTTCAGCGCCACAGCCGTTTTCAGATAGCCCTCAATGCAAAGGCTCTAGACGCAAATATTGGTGTGAGAGCTAATTCAATCAAGGAAACACTGCATGTTGGTGAAGGGCATATTGAAGAAGGATCAGCCGAGTGGTTCTTGTGGGAGAACAACTCCATTTGGCTCCCTAACTTCACACACCATCAGGCTTCCAAGCAGCTCTCAAGGAAACTCAGTTTTCACACTCTATGCTTAATGCCCTTTTTGTGCCTAGGACTGAAATGAAGCTTGGTGAGCATCCCACACAAACGAATGCTCCACATGCGGGTTTCACATGCCACCAACTCCACATTCACAGGCAACTTCAGCGCCACAGCCGTTTTCAGATAGCCCTCAATGCAAAGGCTCTAGACGCAAATATTGGTGTGAGAGCTAATTCAATCAAGGAAACACTGCATGTTGGTGAAGGGCATATTGAAGAAGGATCAGCCGAGTGGTTCTTGTGGGAGAACAACTCCATTTGGCTCACTAACTTCAAACACCATCAGGCTTCCAAGCAGCTCTCAAGGAAACTCAGTTTTCACACTCTATGCTTAGTGCCCTTTGAGTGCATTATCTAGGAATGAACCTGGTAGAGCATCCCACACAAACGAATGCTCCACATGCGGGTTTCACATGCCACCAACTCCACATTCACAGGCAACTTCAGCGCCACAGCCGTTTTCAGATAGCCCTCAATGCAAAGGCTCTAGACGCAAATATTGGTGTGAGAGCTAATTCAATCAAGGAAACACTGCATGTGGGTGAAGGGCATATTGAAGAAGGATCAGCCGAGTGGTTCTTGTGGGAGAACAACTCCATTTGGCTCACTAACTTCACACACCATCAGGCTTCCAAGCAGCTCTCAAGGAAACTCAGTTTTCACACTCTATGCTTAGTGCCCTTTGTATGGCTAGGACTGAAATGAACCTGGTAGAGCAGCCCACACAAACGAATGCTCCACATGCGGGTTTCACTTGCCACCAACTCCACATTCACAGGCAACTTCAGCGCCACAGCCGTTTTCAGATAGCCCTCAATGCAAAGGCTCTAGACGCAAATATTGGTGTGAGAGCTAATTCAATCAAGGAAACACTGCATGTTGGTGAAGGGCATATTGAAGAAGGATCAGCCGAGTGGTTCTTGTGGGAGAACAACTCCATTTGGCTCCCTAACTTCACACACCATCAGGCTTCCAAGCAGCTCTCAAGGAAACTCAGTTTTCACACTCTATGCTTAGTGCCCTTTGAGTGCATTATCTAGGAATGAACCTGGTAGAGCATCCCACACAAACGAATGCTCCACATGCGGGTTTCACATGCCACCAACTCCACATTCACAGGCAACTTCAGCGCCACAGCCGTTTTCAGATAGCCCTCAATGCAAAGGCTCTAGACGCAAATATTGGTGTGAGAGCTAATTCAATCAAGGAAACACTGCATGTTGGTGAAGGGCATATTGAAGAAGGATCAGCCGAGTGGTTCTTGTGGGAGAACAACTCCATTTGGCTCCCTAACTTCACACACCATCAGGCTTCCAAGCAGCTCTCAAGGAAACTCAGTTTTCACACTCTATGCTTAGTGCCCTTTGTGTGCCTAGGACTGAAATGAAGCTTGGCCAGCATCCCACACAAACGAATGCTCCACATGCGGGTTTCACATGCCACCAACTCCACATTCACAGGCAACTTCAGCGCCACAGCCGTTTTCAGATAGCCCTCAATGCAAAGGCTCTAGACGCAAATATTGGTGTGAGAGCTAATTCAATCAAGGAAACACTGCATGTTGGTGAAGGGCATATTGAAGAAGGATCAGCCGAGTGGTTCTTGTGGGAGAACAACTCCATTTGGCTCACTAACTTCACACACCATCAGGCTTCCAAGCAGCTCTCAAGGAAACTCAGTTTTCACACTCTATGCTTAGTGCCCTTTGAGTGCATTATCTAGGAATGAACCTGGTAGAGCATCCCACACAAACGAATGCTCCACATGCGGGTTTCACATGCCACCAACTCCACATTCACAGGCAACTTCAGTGCCACAGCCGTTTTCAGATAGCCCTCAATGCAAAGGCTCAAGACGCAAATATTGGTGTGAGAGCTAATTCAATCAAGGAAACACTGCATGTTGGTGAAGGGCATACTGAAGAAGGATCAGCCGAGTG
The DNA here is from genome assembly GCF_030435755.1 of Ochotona princeps. Taxonomy (NCBI): domain Eukaryota; kingdom Metazoa; phylum Chordata; class Mammalia; order Lagomorpha; family Ochotonidae; genus Ochotona; species Ochotona princeps. Next base: position 5,991 of record NW_026700527.1, on the reverse strand, counting down.
GTTCTTGTGGGAGAACAACTCCATTTGGCTCCCCAACTTCACACACCATCAGGCTTCCAAGCAGCTCTCAAGGAAACTCAGTTTTCACACTCTATGCTTAATGCCCTTTGTGTGCCTAGGACTGAAATGAAGCTTGGTCAGCATCCCACACAAACGAATGCTCCACATGCGGGTTTCACATGCCACCAACTCCACATTCACAGGCAACTTCAGCGCCACAGCCGTTTTCAGATAGCCCTCAATGCAAAGGCTCTAGACGCAAATATTGGTGTGAGAGCTAATTCAATCAAGGAAACACTGCATGTTGGTGAAGGGCATATTGAAGAAGGATCAGCCGAGTGGTTCTTGTGGGAGAACAACTCCATTTGGCTCACTAACTTCACACACCATCAGGCTTCCAAGCAGCTCTCAAGGAAACTCAGTTTTCACACTCTATGCTTAGTGCCCTTTGAGTGCATTATCTAGGAATGAACCTGGTAGAGCATCCCACACAAACGAATGCTCCACATGCGGGTTTCACATGCCACCAACTCCACATTCACAGGCAACTTCAGCGCCACAGCCGTTTTCAGATAGCCCTCAATGCAAAGGCTCTAGACGCAAATATTGGTGTGAGAGCTAATTCAATCAAGGAAACACTGCATGTTGGTGAAGGGCATATTGAAGAAGGATCAGCCGAATGGTTCTTGTGGGAGAACAACTCCATTTGGCTCCCTAACTTCACACACCATCAGGCTTCCAAGCAGCTCTCAAGGAAACTCAGTTTTCACACTCTATGCTTAGTGCCCTTTGAGTGCATTATCTAGGAATGAACCTGGTAGAGCATCCCACACAAACGAATGCTCCACATGCGGGTTTCACATGCCACCAACTCCACATTCACAGGCAACTTCAGCGCCACAGCCGTTTTCAGATAGCCCTCAATGCAAAGGCTCTAGACGCAAATATTGGTGTGAGAGCTAATTCAATCAAGGAAACACTGCATGTTGGTGAAGGGCATATTGAAGAAGGATCAGCCGAGTGGTTCTTGTGGGAGAACAACTCCATTTGGCTCACTAACTTCACACACCATCAGGCTTCCAAGCAGCTCTCAAGGAAACTCAGTTTTCACACTCTATGCTTAGTGCCCTTTGAGTGCATTATCTAGGAATGAACCTGGTAGAGCATCCCACACAAACGAATGCTCCACATGCGGGTTTCACATGCCACCAACTCCACATTCACAGGCAACTTCAGCGCCACAGCCGTTTTCAGATAGCCCTCAATGCAAAGACTCTAGACGCAAATATTGGCGTGAGAGCTAATTCAATCAAGGAAACACTGCATGTTGGTGAAGGGCATATTGAAGAAGGATCAGCCGAGTGGTTCTTGTGGGAGAACAACTCCATTTGGCTCACTAACTTCACACACCATCAGGCTTCCAAGCAGCTCTCAAGGAAACTCAGTTTTCACACTCTATGTTTAGTGCCCTTTGAGTGCATTATCTAGGAATGAACCTGGTAGAGCATCCCACACAAACGAATGCTCCACATGCGGGTTTCACATGCCACCAACTCCACATTCACAGGCAACTTCAGCGCCACAGCCGTTTTCAGATAGCCCTCAATGCAAAGGCTCTAGACGCAAATATTGGTGTGAGAGCTAATTCAATCAAGGAAACACTGCATGTTGGTGAAGGGCATATTGAAGAAGGATCAGCCGAGTGGTTCTTGTGGGAGAACAACTCCATTTGGCTCACTAACTTCACACACCATCAGGCTTCCAAGCAGCTCTCAAGGAAACTCAGTTTTCACACTCTATGCTTAGTGCCCTTTGAGTGCATTATCTAGGAATGAACCTGGTAGAGCATCCCACACAAACGAATGCTCCACATGCGGGTTTCACATGCCACCAACTCCACATTCACAGGCAACTTCAGCGCCACAGCCGTTTTCAGATAGCCCTCAATGCAAAGGCTCTAGACGCAAATATTGGTGTGAGAGCTAATTCAATCAAGGAAACACTGCATGTTGGTGAAGGGCATATTGAAGAAGGATCAGCCGAGTGGTTCTTGTGGGAGAACAACTCCATTTGGCTCACTAACTTCACACACCATCAGGCTTCCAAGCAGCTCTCAAGGAAACTCAGTTTTCACACTCTATGCTTAGTGCCCTTTGTATGGCTAGGACTGAAATGAACCTGGTAGAGCAGCCCACACAAACGAATGCTCCACATGCGGGTTTCACTTGCCACCAACTCCACATTCACAGGCAACTTCAGCGCCACAGCCGTTTTCAGATAGCCCTCAATGCAAAAGCTCTAGACGCAAATATTGGTGTGAGAGCTAATTCAATCAAGGAAACACTGCATGTTGGTGAAGGGCATATTGAAGAAGGATCAGCCGAGTGGTTCTTGTGGGAGAACAACTCCATTTGGCTCACTAACTTCACACACCATCAGGCTTCCAAGCAGCTCTCAAGGAAACTCAGTTTTCACACTCTATGCTTAGTGCCCTTTGAGTGCATTATCTAGGAATGAACCTGGTAGAGCATCCCACACAAACGAATGCTCCACATGCGGGTTTCACATGCCACCAACTCCACATTCACAGGCAACTTCAGCGCCACAGCCGTTTTCAGATAGCCCTCAATGCAAAGGCTCTAGACGCAAATATTGGTGTGAGAGCTAATTCAATCAAGGAAACACTGCATGTTGGTGAAGGGCATATTGAAGAAGGATCAGCCGAGTGGTTCTTGTGGGAGAACAACTCCATTTGGCTCCCTAACTTCACACACCATCAGGCTTCCAAGCAGCTCTCAAGGAAACTCAGTTTTCACACTCTATGCTTAATGCCCTTTTTGTGCCTAGGACTGAAATGAAGCTTGGTGAGCATCCCACACAAACGAATGCTCCACATGCGGGTTTCACATGCCACCAACTCCACATTCACAGGCAACTTCAGCGCCACAGCCGTTTTCAGATAGCCCTCAATGCAAAGGCTCTAGACGCAAATATTGGTGTGAGAGCTAATTCAATCAAGGAAACACTGCATGTTGGTGAAGGGCATATTGAAGAAGGATCAGCCGAGTGGTTCTTGTGGGAGAACAACTCCATTTGGCTCACTAACTTCAAACACCATCAGGCTTCCAAGCAGCTCTCAAGGAAACTCAGTTTTCACACTCTATGCTTAGTGCCCTTTGAGTGCATTATCTAGGAATGAACCTGGTAGAGCATCCCACACAAACGAATGCTCCACATGCGGGTTTCACATGCCACCAACTCCACATTCACAGGCAACTTCAGCGCCACAGCCGTTTTCAGATAGCCCTCAATGCAAAGGCTCTAGACGCAAATATTGGTGTGAGAGCTAATTCAATCAAGGAAACACTGCATGTGGGTGAAGGGCATATTGAAGAAGGATCAGCCGAGTGGTTCTTGTGGGAGAACAACTCCATTTGGCTCACTAACTTCACACACCATCAGGCTTCCAAGCAGCTCTCAAGGAAACTCAGTTTTCACACTCTATGCTTAGTGCCCTTTGTATGGCTAGGACTGAAATGAACCTGGTAGAGCAGCCCACACAAACGAATGCTCCACATGCGGGTTTCACTTGCCACCAACTCCACATTCACAGGCAACTTCAGCGCCACAGCCGTTTTCAGATAGCCCTCAATGCAAAGGCTCTAGACGCAAATATTGGTGTGAGAGCTAATTCAATCAAGGAAACACTGCATGTTGGTGAAGGGCATATTGAAGAAGGATCAGCCGAGTGGTTCTTGTGGGAGAACAACTCCATTTGGCTCCCTAACTTCACACACCATCAGGCTTCCAAGCAGCTCTCAAGGAAACTCAGTTTTCACACTCTATGCTTAGTGCCCTTTGAGTGCATTATCTAGGAATGAACCTGGTAGAGCATCCCACACAAACGAATGCTCCACATGCGGGTTTCACATGCCACCAACTCCACATTCACAGGCAACTTCAGCGCCACAGCCGTTTTCAGATAGCCCTCAATGCAAAGGCTCTAGACGCAAATATTGGTGTGAGAGCTAATTCAATCAAGGAAACACTGCATGTTGGTGAAGGGCATATTGAAGAAGGATCAGCCGAGTGGTTCTTGTGGGAGAACAACTCCATTTGGCTCCCTAACTTCACACACCATCAGGCTTCCAAGCAGCTCTCAAGGAAACTCAGTTTTCACACTCTATGCTTAGTGCCCTTTGTGTGCCTAGGACTGAAATGAAGCTTGGCCAGCATCCCACACAAACGAATGCTCCACATGCGGGTTTCACATGCCACCAACTCCACATTCACAGGCAACTTCAGCGCCACAGCCGTTTTCAGATAGCCCTCAATGCAAAGGCTCTAGACGCAAATATTGGTGTGAGAGCTAATTCAATCAAGGAAACACTGCATGTTGGTGAAGGGCATATTGAAGAAGGATCAGCCGAGTGGTTCTTGTGGGAGAACAACTCCATTTGGCTCACTAACTTCACACACCATCAGGCTTCCAAGCAGCTCTCAAGGAAACTCAGTTTTCACACTCTATGCTTAGTGCCCTTTGAGTGCATTATCTAGGAATGAACCTGGTAGAGCATCCCACACAAACGAATGCTCCACATGCGGGTTTCACATGCCACCAACTCCACATTCACAGGCAACTTCAGTGCCACAGCCGTTTTCAGATAGCCCTCAATGCAAAGGCTCAAGACGCAAATATTGGTGTGAGAGCTAATTCAATCAAGGAAACACTGCATGTTGGTGAAGGGCATACTGAAGAAGGATCAGCCGAGTGGTTCTTGTGGGAGAACAACTCCATTTGGTTCCCCAACTTCACACACCATCAGGCTTCCAAGCAGCTCTCAAGGAAACTCAGTTTTCACACTCTATGCTTAATGCCCTTTGTGTGCCTAGGACTGAAATGAAGCTTGGTCAGCATCCCACACAAACGAATGCTCCACATGCGGGTTTCACATGCCACCAACTCCACATTCACAGGCAACTTCAGCGCCACAGCCGTTTTCAGATAGCCCTCAATGCAAAGGCTCTAGACGCAAATATTGGTGTGAGAGCTAATTCAATCAAGGAAACACTGCATGTTGGTGAAGGGCATATTGAAGAAGGATCAGCCGAGTGGTTCTTGTGGGAGAACAACTCCATTTGGCTCACTAACTTCACACACCATCAGGCTTCCAAGCAGCTCTCAAGGAAACTCAGTTTTCACACTCTATGCTTAGTGCCCTTTGAGTGCATTATCTAGGAATGAACCTGGTAGAGCATCCCACACAAACGAATGCTCCACATGCGGGTTTCACATGCCACCAACTCCACATTCACAGGCAACTTCAGCGCCACAGCCGTTTTCAGATAGCCCTCAATGCAAAGGCTCTAGACGCAAATATTGGTGTGAGAGCTAATTCAATCAAGGAAACACTGCATGTTGGTGAAGGGCATATTGAAGAAGGATCAGCCGAATGGTTCTTGTGGGAGAACAACTCCATTTGGCTCCCTAACTTCACACACCATCAGGCTTCCAAGCAGCTCTCAAGGAAACTCAGTTTTCACACTCTATGCTTAGTGCCCTTTGAGTGCATTATCTAGGAATGAACCTGGTAGAGCATCCCACACAAACGAATGCTCCACATGCGGGTTTCACATGCCACCAACTCCACATTCACAGGCAACTTCAGCGCCACAGCCGTTTTCAGATAGCCCTCAATGCAAAGGCTCTAGACGCAAATATTGGTGTGAGAGCTAATTCAATCAAGGAAACACTGCATGTTGGTGAAGGGCATATTGAAGAAGGATCAGCCGAGTGGTTCTTGTGGGAGAACAACTCCATTTGGCTCACTAACTTCACACACCATCAGGCTTCCAAGCAGCTCTCAAGGAAACTCAGTTTTCACACTCTATGCTTAGTGCGCTTTGAGTGCATTATCTAGGAATGAACCTGGTAGAGCATCCCACACAAACGAATGCTCCACATGCGGGTTTCACATGCCACCAACTCCA
>NW_026700526.1:0-41304 GCF_030435755.1 Ochotona princeps | reverse complement strand
TTGTTTCCTTGATTGAATTAGCTCTCACACCAATATTTGCGTCTAGAGCCTTTGCATTGAGGGCTATCTGAAAACGGCTGTGGTGCTGAAGTTGCCTGTGAATGTGGAGTTGGTGGCATGTGAAACCCGCATGTGGAGCATTCGTTTGTGTGGGATGCTCACCAAGCTTCATTTCAGTCCTAGGCACTCAAAGGGCACTAAGCATAGAGTGTGAAAACTGAGTTTCCTTGAGAGCTGCTTGGAAGCCTGATGGTGTGTGAAGTTAGTGAGCCAAATGGAGTAGTTCTCCCACAAGAACCACTCGGCTGATCCTTCTTCAATATGCCCTTCACCAACATGCAGTGTTTCCTTGATTGAATTAGCTCTCACACCAATATTTGCGTCTAGAGCCTTTGCATTGAGGGCTATGTGAAAACGGCTGTGGCGCTGAAGTTGCCTGTGAATGTGGAGTTGGTGGCATGTGAAACCCGCATGTGGAGCATTCGTTTGTGTGGGATGCTCTACCAGTTTCATTCCTAGATAATGCACTCAAAGGGCACTAAGCATAGAGTGTGAAAACTGAGTTTCCTTGAGAGCTGCTTGGAAGCCTGATGGTGTGTGAAGTTAGTGAGCCAAATGGAGTTGTTCTCCCACAAGAACCACTCGGCTGATCCTTCTTCAATATGCCCTTCACCAACATGCAGTGTTTCCTTGATTGAATTAGCTCTCACACCAATATTTGCGTCTAGAGCCTTTGCATTGAGGGCTATCTGAAAAAGGCTGTGGCACTGAAGTTGCCTGTGAATGTGGAGTTGGTGGCATGTGAAACCCGCATGTGGAGCATTCGTTTGTTTGGGATGCTCTACTAGATTCATTTCAGTCCTAGGCACTCAAAGGACACTAAGCATAGAGTGTGAAAACTGAGTTTCCTTGAGAGCTGCTTGGAAGCCTGATGGTGTGTGAAGTTAGTGAGCCAAATGGAGTTGTTCTCCCACAAGAACCACTCGGCTGATCCTTCTTCAATATGCCCTTCACCAACATGCAGTGTTTCCTTGATTGAATTAGCTCTCACACCAATATTTGCGTCTAGAGCCTTTGCATTGAGGGCTATCTGAAAACGGCTGTGGCGCTGAAGTTGCCTGTGAATGTGGAGTTGGTGGCATGTGAAACCCGCATGTGGAGCATTCGTGTGTGTGGGATGCTCTACTAGATTCATTCCTAGATAATGCACTCAAAGGGCACTAAGCATAGAGTGTGAAAACTGAGTTTCCTTGAGAGCTGCTTGGAAGCCTGATGGTGTGTGAAGTTAGTGAGCCAAATGGAGTTGTTCTCCCACAAGAACCACTCGGCTGATCCTTCTTCAATATGCCCTTCACCAACATGCAGTGTTTCCTTGATTGAATTAGCTCTCACACCAATATTTGTGTCTAGAGCCTTTGCATTGAGGGCTATCTGAAAACGGCTGTGGCGCTGAAGTTGCCTGTGAATGTGGAGTTGGTGGCATGTGAAACCCGCATGTGGAGCATTCGTTTGTGTGGGATGCTCTACCAGGTTCATTCCTAGATAATGCAGTGAAAAGGCACTAAGCATAGAGTGTGAAAACTGAGTTTCCTTGAGAGCTGCTTGGAAGCCTGATGGTGTGTGAAGTTAGTGAGCCAAATGGAGTTGTTCTCCCACAAGAACCACTCGGCTGATCCTTCTTCAATATGCCCTTCACCAACATGCAGTGTTTCCTTGATTGAATTAGCTCTCACACCAATATTTGCGTCTAGAGCCTTTGCATTGAGGGCTATCTGAAAACGGCTGTGGCGCTGAAGTTGCCTGTGAATGTGGAGTTGGTGGCATGTGAAACCCGCATGTGGAGCATTCGTTTGTGTGGGATGCTCTACTAGATTCATTCCTAGATAATGCACTCAAAGGGCACTAAGCATAGAGTGTGAAAACTGAGTTTCCTTGAGAGCTGCTTGGAAGCCTGATGGTGTGTGAAGTTAGTGAGCCAAATGGAGTTGTTCTCCCACAAGAACCACTCGGCTGATCCTTCTTCAATATGCCCTTCACCAACATGCAGTGTTTCCTTGATTGAATTAGCTCTCACACCAATATTTGTGTCTAGAGCCTTTGCATTGAGGGCTATCTGAAAACGGCTGTGGCGCTGAAGTTGCCTGTGAATGTGGAGTTGGTGGCATGTGAAACCCGCATGTGGAGCAATCGTTTGTGTGGGATGCTCTACCAGGTTCATTCCTAGATAATGCAGTGAAAGGGCACTAAGCATAGAGTGTGAAAACTGAGTTTCCTTGAGAGCTGCTTGGAAGCCTGATGGTGTGTGAAGTTAGTGAGCCAAATGGAGTTGTTCTCCCACAAGAACCACTCGGCTGATCCTTCTTCAATATGCCCTTCACCAACATGCAGTGTTTCCTTGATTGAATTAGCTCTCACACCAATATTTGCGTCTAGAGCCTTTGCATTGAGGGCTATGTGAAAACGGCTGTGGCGCTGAAGTTGCCTGTGAATGTGGAGTTGGTGGCAGGTGAAACCCGCATGTGGAGCATTCGTTTGTGTGGGATGCTCTACCAGGTTCATTCCTAGATAATGCACTCAAAGGGCACTAAGCATAGAGTGTGAAAACTGAGTTTCCTTGAGAGCTGCTTGGAAGCCTGATGGTGTGTGAAGTTAGTGAGCCAAATGGAGTTGTTCTCCCACAAGAACCACTCGGCTGATCCTTCTTCAATATGCCCTTCAGCAACATGCAGTGTTTCCTTGATTGAATTAGCTCTCACACCAATATTTGCGTCTAGAGCCTTTGCATTGAGGGCTATCTGAAAACGGCTGTGGTGCTGAAGTTGCCTGTGAATGTGGAGTTGGTGGCATGTGAAACCCGCATGTGGAGCATTCGTTTGTGTGGGATGCTCACCAAGCTTCATTTCAGTCCTAGGCACTCAAAGGGCACTAAGCATAGAGTGTGAAAACTGAGTTTCCTTGAGAGCTGCTTGGAAGCCTGATGGTGTGTGAAGTTAGTGAGCCAAATGGAGTAGTTCTCCCACAAGAACCACTCGGCTGATCCTTCTTCAATATGCCCTTCACCAACATGCAGTGTTTCCTTGATTGAATTAGCTCTCACACCAATATTTGCGTCTAGAGCCTTTGCATTGAGGGCTATCTGAAAACGGCTGTGGCGCTGAAGTTGCCTGTGAATGTGGAGTTGGTGGCATGTGAAACCCGCATGTGGAGCACTCGTTTGTGTGGGATGCTCTACTAGATTCATTCCTACATAATGCACTCAAAGGGCACTAAGCATAGAGTGTGAAAACTGAGTTTCCTTGAGAGCTGCTTGGAAGCCTGATGGTGTGTGAAGTTAGTGAGCCAAATGGAGTTGTTCTCCCACAAGAACCACTCGGCTGATCCTTCTTCAATATGCCCTTCACCAACATGCAGTGTTTCCTTGATTGAATTAGCTCTCACACCAATATTTGCGTCTAGAGCCTTTGCATTGAGGGCTATGTGAAAACGGCTGTGGCGCTGAAGTTGCCTGTGAATGTGGAGTTGGTGGCATGTGAAACCCGCATGTGGAGCATTCGTTTGTGTGGGATGCTCACCAAGCTTCATTTCAGTCCTAGGCACTCAAAGGGCACTAAGCATAGAATGTGAAAACTGAGTTTCCTTGAGAGCTGCTTGGAAGCCTGATGGTGTGTGAAGTTAGTGAGCCAAATGGAGTTGTTCTCCCACAAGAACCACTCGGCTGATCCTTCTTCAATATGCCCTTCACCAACATGCAGTGTTTCCTTGATTGAATTAGCTCTCACACCAATATTTGCGTCTAGAGCCTTTACATTGAGGGCTATCTGAAAACGGCTGTGGCGCTGAAGTTGCCTGAGAATGTGGAGTTGGTGGCATGTGAAACCCGCATGTGGAGCATTCGTTTGTGTGGGATGCTCTACCAGGTTCATTCCTAGATAATGCACTCAAAGGGCACTAAGCATAGAGTGTGAAAACTGAGTTTCCTTGAGAGCTGCTTGGAAGCCTGATGGTGTGTGAAGTTAGTGAGCCAAATGGAGTTGTTCTCCCACAAGAACCACTCGGCTGATCCTTCTTCAATATGCCCTTCACCAACATGCAGTGTTTCCTTGATTGAATTAGCTCTCACACCAATATTTGCGTCTAGAGCCTTTGCATTGAGGGCTATCTGAAAACGGCTGTGGCGCTGAAATTGCCTGTGAATGTGGAGTTGGTGGCATGTGAAACCCGCATGTGGAGCATTCGTTTGTGTGGGATGCTCACCAAGCTTCATTTCAGTCCTAGGCACTCAAACGGCACTAAGCCTAGAGTGTGAAAACTGAGTTTCCTTGAGAGCTGCTTGGAAGCCTGATGGTGTGTGAAGTTAGTGAGCCAAATGGAGTTGTTCTCCCACAAGAACCACTCGGCTGATCCTTCTTCAATATGCCCTTCAGCAACATGCAGTGTTTCCTTGATTGAATTAGCTCTCACACCAATATTTGCGTCTAGAGCCTTTGCATTGAGGGCTATCTGAAAACGGATGTGGCGCTGAAGTTGCCTGTGAATGTGGAGTTGGTGGCATGTGAAACTCGCATGTGGAGCATTCGTTTGTGTGGGATGCTCTACCAGGTTCATTCCTAGATAATGCACTCAAAGGGCACTAAGCATAGAGTGTGAAAACTGAGTTTCCTTGAGAGCTGCTTGGAAGCCTGATGGTGTGTGAAGTTAGTGAGCCAAATGGAGTTGTTCTCCCACAAGAACCACTCGGCTGATCCTTCTTCAATATGCCCTTCACCAACATGCAGTGTTTCCTTGATTGAATTAGCTCTCACACCAATATTTGCGTCTAGAGCCTTTGCATTGAGGGCTATCTGAAAATGGCTGTGGCGCTGAAGTTGCCTGTGAATGTGGAGTTGGTGGCATGTGAAACCCGCATGTGGAGCATTCGTTTGTGTGGGATGCTGTACCAGGTTCATTCCTAGATAATGCAGTGAAAGGGCACTAAGCATAGAGTGTGAAAACTGAGTTTCCTTGAGAGCTGCTTGGAAGCCTGATGGTGTGTGAAGTTAGTGAGCCAAATAGAGTTGTTCTCCCACAAGAACCACTCGGCTGATCCTTCTTCAATATGCCCTTCACCAACATGCAGTGTTTCCTTGATTGAATTAGCTCTCACACCAATATTTGCGTCTAGAGCCTTTGCATTGAGGGCTATCTGAAAACGGCTGTGGCGCTGAAGTTGCCTGTGAATGTGGAGTTGGTGGCATGTGAAACCCGCATGTGGAGCATTCGTTTGTGTGGGATGCTCTACTAGATTCATTCCTAGATAATGCACTCAAAGGGCACTAAGCATAGAGTGTGAAAACTGAGTTTCCTTGAGAGCTGCTTGGAATCCTGATGGTGTGTGAAGTTAGTGAGCCAAATGGAGTTGTTCTCCCACAAGAACCACTCGGCTGATCCTTCTTCAATATGCCCTTCAGCAACATGCAGTGTTTCCTTGATTGAATTAGCTCTCACACCAATATTTGCGTCTAGAGCCTTTGCATTGAGGGCTATGTGAAAACGGCTGTGGCGCTGAAGTTGCCTGTGAATGTGGAGTTGGTGGCATGTGAAACCCGCATGTGGAGCATTCGTTTGTGTGGGATGCTCTACTAGATTCATTCCTAGCTAATGCACTCAAAGGGCACTAAGCATAGAGTGTGAAAACTGAGTTTCCTTGAGAGCTGCTTGGAAGCCTGATGGTGTGTGAAGTTAGTGAGCCAAATGGAGTTGTTCTCCCACAAGAACCACTCGGCTGATCCTTCTTCAATATGCCCTTCACCAACATGCAGTGTTTCCTTGATTGAATTACCTCTCACACAAATATTTGCGTCTAGAGCTTTTGCATTGAGGGCTATCTGAAAACGGCTGTGGCGCTGAAGTTGCCTGTGAATGTGGAGTTGGTGGCATGTGAAACCCGCATGTGGAGCATTCGTTTGTGTGGGATGCTCTACTAGATTCATTCCTAGATAATGCACTCAAAGGGCACTAAGCATAGAGTGTGAAAACTGAGTTTCCTTGAGAGCTGCTTGGAAGCCTGATGGTGTGTGAAGTTAGTGAGCCAAATGGAGTTGTTCTCCCACAAGAACCACTCGGCTGATCCTTCTTCAATATGCCCTTCAGCAAGATGCAGTGTTTCCTTGATTGAATTAGCTCTCAAACGAATATTTGCGTCTAGAGCCTTTGCATTGAGGGCTATCTGAAAACGGCTGTGGCGCTGAAGTTGCCTGTGAATGTGGAGTTGGTGGCATGTGAAACCCGCATGTGGAGCATTCGTTTGTGTGGGATGCTCACCAAGCTTCATTTCAGTCCTAGGCACTCAAAGGGCACTAAGCATAGAGTGTGAAAACTGAGTTTCCTTGAGAGCTGCTTGGAAGCCTGATGGTGTGTGAAGTTAGTGAGCCAAATGGAGTTGTTCTCCCACAAGAACCACTCGGCTGATCCTTCTTCAATATGCCCTTCACCAACATGCAGTGTTTCCTTCATTGAATTAGCTCTCACACCAATATTTGCGTCTAGAGCCTTTGCATTGAGGGCTATCTGAAAACGGCTGTGGCGCTGAAGTTGCCTGTGAATGTGGAGTTGGTGGCATGTGAAACCCGCATGTGGAGCATTCGTTTGTGTGGGATGCTCTACCAGGTTCATTCCTAGATAATGCACTCAAAGGGCACTAAGCATAGAGTGTGAAAACTGAGTTTCCTTGAGAGCTGCTTGGAAGCCTGATGGTGTGTGAAGTTAGTGAGCCAAATGGAGTTGTTCTCCCACAAGAACCACTCGGCTGATCCTTCTTCAATATGCCCTTCACCAACATGCAGTGTTTCCTTGATTGAATTAGCTCTCACACCAATATTTGCGACTAGAGCCTTTGCATTGAGGGCTATGTGAAAACGGCTGTGGCGCTGAAGTTGCCTGTGAATGTGGAGTTGGTGGCATGTGAAACCCGCATGTGGAGCATTCGTTTGTGTGGGATGCTCTACTAGATTCATTCCTAGCTAATGCACTCAAAGGGCACTAAGCATAGAGTGTGAAAACTGAGTTTCCTTGAGAGCTGCTTGGAAGCCTGATGGTGTGTGAAGTTAGTGAGCCAAATGGAGTTGTTCTCCCACAAGAACCACTCAGCTGATCCTTCTTCAATATGCCCTTCTGCAACATGCAGTGTTTCCTTGATTGAATTAGCTCTCACACCAATATTTGCGTCTAGAGCCTTTGCATTGAGGGCTATCTGACAACGGCTGTGGCGCTGAAGTTGCCTGTGAATGTGGAGTTGGTGGCATGTGAAACCCGCATGTGGAGCATTCGTTTGTGTGGGATGCTCTACCAGTTTCATTCCTAGATAATGCACTCAAAGGGCACTAAGCATAGAGTGTGAAAACTGAGTTTCCTTGAGAGCTGCTTGGAAGCCTGATGGTGTGTGAAGTTAGTGAGCCAAATGGAGTTGTTCTCCCACAAGAACCACTCGGCTGATCCTTCTTCAATATGCCCTTCACCAACATGCAGTGTTTCCTTGATTGAATTAGCTCTCACACCAATATTTGCGTCTAGAGCCTTTGCATTGAGGGCTATCTGAAAAAGGCTGTGGCACTGAAGTTGCCTGTGAATGTGGAGTTGGTGGCATGTGAAACCCGCATGTGGAGCATTCGTTTGTTTGGGATGCTCTACTAGATTCATTTCAGTCCTAGGCACTCAAAGGACACTAAGCATAGAGTGTGAAAACTGAGTTTCCTTGAGAGCTGCTTGGAAGCCTGATGGTGTGTGAAGTTAGTGAGCCAAATGGAGTTGTTCTCCCACAAGAACCACTCGGCTGATCCTTCTTCAATATGCCCTTCACCAACATGCAGTGTTTCCTTGATTGAATTAGCTCTCACACCAATATTTGCGTCTAGAGCCTTTGCATTGAGGGCTATCTGAAAACGGCTGTGGCGCTGAAGTTGCCTGTGAATGTGGAGTTGGTGGCATGTGAAACCCGCATGTGGAGCATTCGTTTGTGTGGGATGCTCTACTAGATTCATTCCTAGATAATGCACTCAAAGGGCACTAAGCATAGAGTGTGAAAACTGAGTTTCCTTGAGAGCTGCTTGGAAGCCTGATGGTGTGTGAAGTTAGTGAGCCAAATGGAGTTGTTCTCCCACAAGAACCACTCGGCTGATCCTTCTTCAATATGCCCTTCACCAACATGCAGTGTTTCCTTGATTGAATTAGCTCTCACACCAATATTTGTGTCTAGAGCCTTTGCATTGAGGGCTATCTGAAAACGGCTGTGGCGCTGAAGTTGCCTGTGAATGTGGAGTTGGTGGCATGTGAAACCCGCATGTGGAGCATTCGTTTGTGTGGGATGCTCTACCAGGTTCATTCCTAGATAATGCAGTGAAAGGGCACTAAGCATAGAGTGTGAAAACTGAGTTTCCTTGAGAGCTGCTTGGAAGCCTGATGGTGTGTGAAGTTAGTGAGCCAAATGGAGTTGTTCTCCCACAAGAACCACTCGGCTGATCCTTCTTCAATATGCCCTTCACCAACATGCAGTGGTTCCTTGATTGAATTAGCTCTCACACCAATATTTGCGTCTAGAGCCTTTGCATTGAGGGCTATCTGAAAACGGCTGTGGCGCTGAAGTTGCCTGTGAATGTGGAGTTGGTGGCATGTGAAACCCGCATGTGGAGCATTCGTTTGTGTGGGATGCTCTACTAGATTCATTCCTAGATAATGCACTCAAAGGGCACTAAGCATAGAGTGTGAAAACTGAGTTTCCTTGAGAGCTGCTTGGAAGCCTGATGGTGTGTGAAGTTAGTGAGCCAAATGGAGTTGTTCTCCCACAAGAACCACTCGGCTGATCCTTCTTCAATATGCCCTTCACCAACATGCAGTGTTTCCTTGATTGAATTAGCTCTCACACCAATATTTGTGTCTAGAGCCTTTGCATTGAGGGCTATCTGAAAACGGCTGTGGCGCTGAAGTTGCCTGTGAATGTGGAGTTGGTGGCATGTGAAACCCGCATGTGGAGCATTCGTTTGTGTGGGATGCTCTACCAGGTTCATTCCTAGATAATGCAGTGAAAGGGCACTAAGCATAGAGTGTGAAAACTGAGTTTCCTTGAGAGCTGCTTGGAAGCCTGATGGTGTGTGAAGTTAGTGAGCCAAATGGAGTTGTTCTCCCACAAGAACCACTCGGCTGATCCTTCTTCAATATGCCCTTCACCAACATGCAGTGTTTCCTTGATTGAATTAGCTCTCACACCAATATTTGCGTCTAGAGCCTTTGCATTGAGGGCTATCTGAAAACGGCTGTGGCGCTGAAGTTGCCTGTGAATGTGGAGTTGGTGGCAGGTGAAACCCGCATGTGGAGCATTCGTTTGTGTGGGATGCTCTACCAGGTTCATTCCTAGATAATGCAGTGAAAGGGCACTAAGCATAGAGTGTGAAAACTGAGTTTCCTTGAGAGCTGCTTGGAAGCCTGATGGTGTGTGAAGTTAGTGAGCCAAATGGAGTTGTTCTCCCACAAGAACCACTCAGCTGATCCTTCTTCAATATGCCCTTCAGCAACATGCAGTGTTTCCTTGATTGAATTAGCTCTCACACCAATATTTGCGTCTAGAGCCTTTGCATTGAGGGCTATCTGAAAACGGCTGTGGTGCTGAAGTTGCCTGTGAATGTGGAGTTGGTGGCATGTGAAACCCGCATGTGGAGCATTCGTTTGTGTGGGATGCTCACCAAGCTTCATTTCAGTCCTAGGCACTCAAAGGGCACTAAGCATAGAGTGTGAAAACTGAGTTTCCTTGAGAGCTGCTTGGAAGCCTGATGGTGTGTGAAGTTAGTGAGCCAAATGGAGTAGTTCTCCCACAAGAACCACTCGGCTGATCCTTCTTCAATATGCCCTTCACCAACATGCAGTGTTTCCTTGATTGAATTAGCTCTCACACCAATATTTGCGTCTAGAGCCTTTGCATTGAGGGCTATCTGAAAACGGCTGTGGCGCTGAAGTTGCCTGTGAATGTGGAGTTGGTGGCATGTGAAACCCGCATGTGGAGCACTCGTTTGTGTGGGATGCTCTACTAGATTCATTCCTACATAATGCACTCAAAGGGCACTAAGCATAGAGTGTGAAAACTGAGTTTCCTTGAGAGCTGCTTGGAAGCCTGATGGTGTGTGAAGTTAGTGAGCCAAATGGAGTTGTTCTCCCACAAGAACCACTCGGCTGATCCTTCTTCAATATGCCCTTCACCAACATGCAGTGTTTCCTTGATTGAATTAGCTCTCACACCAATATTTGCGTCTAGAGCCTTTGCATTGAGGGCTATGTGAAAACGGCTCTGGCGCTGAAGTTGCCTGTGAATGTGGAGTTGGTGGCATGTGAAACCCGCATGTGGAGCATTCGTTTGTGTGGGATGCTCACCAAGCTTCATTTCAGTCCTAGGCACTCAAAGGGCACTAAGCATAGAATGTGAAAACTGAGTTTCCTTGAGAGCTGCTTGGAAGCCTGATGGTGTGTGAAGTTAGTGAGCCAAATGGAGTTGTTCTCCCACAAGAACCACTCGGCTGATCCTTCTTCAATATGCCCTTCACCAACATGCAGTGTTTCCTTGATTGAATTAGCTCTCACACCAATATTTGCGTCTAGAGCCTTTACATTGAGGGCTATCTGAAAATGGCTGTGGCGCTGAAGTTGCCTGAGAATGTGGAGTTGGTGGCATGTGAAACCCGCATGTGGAGCATTCGTTTGTGTGGGATGCTCTACCAGGTTCATTCCTAGATAATGCACTCAAAGGGCACTAAGCATAGAGTGTGAAAACTGAGTTTCCTTGAGAGCTGCTTGGAAGCCTGATGGTGTGTGAAGTTAGTGAGCCAAATGGAGTTGTTCTCCCACAAGAACCACTCGGCTGATCCTTCTTCAATATGCCCTTCAGCAACATGCAGTGTTTCCTTGATTGAATTAGCTCTCACACCAATATTTGCATCTAGAGCCTTTGCATTGAGGGCTATCTGAAAACGGCTGTGGCGCTGAAGTTGCCTGTGAATGTGGAGTTGGTGGCATGTGAAACTCGCATGTGGAGCATTCGTTTGTGTGGGATGCTCTACCAGGTTCATTCCTAGATAATGCACTCAAAGGGCACTAAGCATAGAGTGTGAAAACTGAGTTTCCTTGAGAGCTGCTTGGAAGCCTGATGGTGTGTGAAGTTAGTGAGCCAAACGTAGTTGTTCTCCCACAAGAACCACTCGGCTGATCCTTCTTCAATATGCCCTTCACCAACATGCAGTGTTTCCTTGATTGAATTAGCTCTCACACCAATATTTGCGTCTAGAGCCTTTGCATTGAGGGCTATCTGAAAACGGCTGTGGCGCTGAAGTTGACTGTGAATGTGGAGTTGGTGGCATGTGAAACCCGCATGTGGAGCATTCGTTTGTGTGGGATGCTCACCAAGCTTCATTTCAGTCCTAGGCACTCAAACGGCACTAAGCCTAGAGTGTGAAAACTGAGTTTCCTTGAGAGCTGCTTGGAAGCCTGATGGTGTGTGAAGTTAGTGAGCCAAATGGAGTTGTTCTCCCACAAGAACCACTCGGCTGATCCTTCTTCAATATGCCCTTCACCAACATGCAGTGTTTCCTTGATTGAATTAGCTCTCACACCAATATTTGCGTCTAGAGCCTTTGCATTGAGGGCTATCTGAAAACGGATGTGGCGCTGAAGTTGCCTGTGAATGTGGAGTTGGTGGCATGTGAAACTCGCATGTGGAGCATTCGTTTGTGTGGGATGCTCTACCAGGTTCATTCCTAGATAATGCACTCAAAGGGCACTAAGCATAGAGTGTGAAAACTGAGTTTCCTTGAGAGCTGCTTGGAAGCCTGATGGTGTGTGAAGTTAGTGAGCCAAATGGAGTTGTTCTCCCACAAGAACCACTCGGCTGATCCTTCTTCAATATGCCCTTCACCAACATGCAGTGTTTCCTTGATTGAATTAGCTCTCACACCAATATTTGCGTCTAGAGCCTTTGCATTGAGGGCTATCTGAAAATGGCTGTGGCGCTGAAGTTGCCTGAGAATGTGGAGTTGGTGGCATGTGAAACCCGCATGTGGAGCATTCGTTTGTGTGGCATGCTCACCAAGCTTCATTTCAGTCCTAGGCACTCAAAGGGCACTAATCATAGAGTGTGAAAACTGAGTTTCCTTGAGAGCTGCTTGGAAGCCTGATGGTGTGTGAAGTTAGTGAGCCAAATGGAGTTGTTCTCCCACAAGAACCACTCGGCTGATCCTTCTTCAATATGCCCTGCACCAACATGCAGTGTTTCCTTGATTGAATTAGCTCTCACACCAATATTTGCGTCTAGAGCCTTTGCATTGAGGGCTATCTGAAAGCGGCTGTGGCACTGAAGTTGCCTGTGAATGTGGAGTTGGTGGCATGTGAAACCCGCATGTGGAGCATTCGTTTGTGTGGGATGCTCACCAAGCTTCATTTAAATCCAAGGCACACAAAGTGCACTAAGCATAGAGTGTGAAAACTGAGTTTCCTTGAGAGCTGCTTGGAAGCCTGATGGTGTGTGAAGTTAGTGAGCCAAACGTAGTTGTTCTCCCACAAGAACCACTCGGCTGATCCTTCTTCAATATGCCCTTCACCAACATGCAGTGTTTCCTTGATTGAATTAGCTCTCACACCAATATTTGCGTCTAGAGCCTTTGCATTGAGGGCTATCTGAAAACGGCTGTGGCGCTGAAGTTGCCTGAGAATGTGGAGTTGGTGGCATGTGAAACCCGCATGTGGAGCATTCGTTTGTGTGGGATGCTCTACCAGGTTCATTCCTAGATAATGAACTCAAAGGGCACTAAGCATAGAGTGTGAAAACTGAGTTTCCTTGAGAGCTGCTTGGAAGCCTGATGGTGTGTGAAGTTAGTGAGCCAAATGGAGTTGTTCTCCCACAAGAACCACTCGGCTGATCCTTCTTCAATATGCCCTTCACCAACATGCAGTGTTTCCTTGATTGAATTAGCTCTCACACCAATATTTGCGTCTAGAGCCTTTGCATTGAGGGCTATCTGAAAACGGCTGTGGCGCTGAAGTTGCCTGAGAATGTGGAATTGGTGGCATGTGAAACTCGCATGTGGAGCATTCGTTTGTGTGGGATGCTCACCAGGCATCATTTCAGTCCTTGGCACTGAAAGGGCACTAAGCATAGAGTGTGAAAGCTGAGTTTCCTTGAGAGCTGCTTGGAAGCCTGATGGTGTGTGAAGTTAGTGAGCCAAATGGAGTTGTTCTCCCACAAGAACCACTCGGCTGATCCTTCTTCAATATACCCTTCAGCAACATGCAGTGTTTCCTTGATTGAATTAGCTCTCACACCAATATTTGCGTCTAGAGCCTTTGCATTGAGGGCTATCTGAAAACACCTGTGGCGCTGAATTTGCCTGAGAATGTGGAGTTGGTGGCATGTGAAACCCGCATGTGGAGCATTCGTTTGTGTGGGATGCTCTACCAGGTTCATTCCTAGATAATGAACTCAAAGGGCACTAAGCATAGAGTGTGAAAACTGAGTTTCCTTGAGAGCTGCTTGGAAGCCTGATGGTGTGTGAAGTTAGTGAGCCAAATGGAGTTGTTCTCCCACAAGAACCACTCGGCTGATCCTTCTTCAATATACCCTTCAGCAACATGCAGTGTTTCCTTGATTGAATTAGCTCTCACACCAATATTTGCGTCTAGAGCCTTTGCATTGAGGGCTATCTGAAAACGGCTGTGGCGCTGAAGTTGCCTGAGAATGTGGAATTGGTGGCATGTGAAACCCGCATGTGGAGCATTCGTTTGTGTGGGATGCTCTACGAGGTTCATTCCGAGATAATGCAGTGAAAGGGCACTAAGCATACAGTGTGAAAACTGAGTTTCCTTGAGAGCTGCTTGGAAGCCTGATGGTGTGTGAAGTTAGTGAGCCAAATGGAGTTGTTCTCCCACAAGAACCACTCGGCTGATCCTTCTTCAATATGCCCTTCACCAACATGCAGTGTTTCCTTGATTGAATTAGCTCTCACACCAATATTTGCGTCTAGAGCCTTTGCATTGAGGGCTATCTGAAAACGGCTGTGGCGCTGAAGTTGCCTGTGAATGTGGAGTTGGTGGCATGTGGAACCCGCATGTGGAGCATTCGTTTGTGTGGGATGCTCACCAAGCTTCATTTCAGTCCTAGGCACTCAAAGGGCACTAATCATAGATTGTGAAAACTGAGTTTCCTTGAGAGCTGCTTGGAAGCCTGATGGTGTGTGAAGTTAGTGAGCCAAATGGAGTTGTTCTCCCACAAGAACCACTCGGCTGATCCTTCTTCAATATGCCCTTCACCAACATGCAGTGTTTCCTTGATTGAATTAGCTCTCACACCAATATTTGCGTCTAGAGCCTTTGCATTGAGGGCTATCTGAAAACACCTGTGGCGCTGAATTTGCCTGAGAATGTGGAGTTGGTGGCATGTGAAACCCGCATGTGGAGCATTCGTTTGTGTGGGATGCTCTACCAGGTTCATTCCTAGATAATGAACTCAAAGGGCACTAAGCATAGAGTGTGAAAACTGAGTTTCCTTGAGAGCTGCTTGGAAGCCTGATGGTGTGTGAAGTTAGTGAGCCAAATGGAGTTGTTCTCCCACAAGAACCACTCGGCTGATCCTTCTTCAATATGCCCTTCACCAACATGCAGTGTTTCCTTGATTGAATTAGCTCTCACACCAATATTTGCGTCTAGAGCCTTTGCATTGAGGGCTATCTGAAAACGGCTGTGGCGCTGAAGTTGCCTGTGAATGTGGAGTTGGTGGCATGTGAAACCCGCATGTGGAGCATTCGTTTGTGTGGGATGCTCTACCAGGTTCATTCCTAGATAATGCACTCAAAGGGCACTAAGCATAGAGTGTGAAAACTGAGTTTCCTTGAGAGCTGCTTGGAAGCCTGATGGTGTGTGAAGTTAGTGAGCCAAATGGAGTTGTTCTCACACAAGAACCACTCGGCTGATCCTTCTTCAATATGCCCTTCAGCAACATGCAGTGTTTCCTTGATTGAATTAGCTCTCACACCAATATTTGCGTCTAGAGCCTTTGCATTGAGGGCTATCTGAAAACGGCTGTGGCGCTGAAGTTGCCTGAGAATGTGGAATTGGTGGCATGTGAAACCCGCATGTGGAGCATTCGTTTGTGTGGGATGCTCTACCAGGTTCATTCCTAGATAATGAACTCAAAGGGCACTAAGCATACAGTGTGAAAACTGAGTTTCCTTGAGAGCTGCTTGGAAGCCTGATGGTGTGTGAAGTTAGTGAGCCAAATGGAGTTGTTCTCCCACAAGAACCACTCGGCTGATCCTTCTTCAATATGCCCTTCACCAACATGCAGTGTTTCCTTGATTGAATTAGCTCTCACACCAATATTTGCGTCTAGAGCCTTTGCATTGAGGGCTATCTGAAAATGGCTCTGGCGCTGAAGTTGACTGTGAATGTGCAGTTGGTGGCATGTGGAACCCGCATGTGGAGCATTCGTTTGTGTGGGATGCTCACCAAGATTCATTTCAGTCCTATGCACTCAAAGGGCACTAAGCATAGAGTGTGAAAACTGAGTTTCCTTGAGAGCTGCTTGGAAGCCTGATGGTGTGTGAAGTTAGTGAGCCAAATGGAGTTGTTCTCCCACAAGAACCACTCGGCTGATCCTTCTTCAATATGCTCTTCACCAACATGCAGTGTTTCCTTGATTGAATTAGCTCTCACACCAATATTTGCGTCTAGAGCCTTTGCATTGAGGGCTATCTGAAAGCGGCTGTGGCACTGAAGTTGCCTGTGAATGTGGAGTTGGTGGCATGTGAAACCCGCATGTGGAGCATTCGTTTGTGTGGGATGCTCTACCAGGTTCATTCCTAGATAATGCACTCAAAGGGCACTAAGCATAGAGTGTGAAAACTGAGTTTCCTTGAGAGCTGCTTGGAAGCCTGATGGTGTGTGAAGTTAGTGAGCCAAATGGAGTTGTTCTCACACAAGAACCACTCGGCTGATCCTTCTTCAATATGCCCTTCAGCAACATGCAGTGTTTCCTTGATTGAATTAGCTCTCACACCAATATTTGCGTCTAGAGCCTTTGCATTGAGGGCTATCTGAAAACGGCTGTGGCGCTGAAGTTGCCTGAGAATGTGAAATTGGTGGCATGTGAAACCCGCATGTGGAGCATTCGTTTGTGTGGGATGCTCTACCAGGTTCATTCCTAGATAATGAACTCAAAGGGCACTAAGCATACAGTGTGAAAACTGAGTTTCCTTGAGAGCTGCTTGGAAGCCTGATGGTGTGTGAAGTTAGTGAGCCAAATGGAGTTGTTCTCACACAAGAACCACTCGGCTGATCCTTCTTCAATATGCCCTTCACCAACATGCAGTGTTTCCTTGATTGAATTAGCTCTCACACCAATATTTGCGTCTAGAGCCTTTGCATTGAGGGCTATCTGAAAACGGCTGTGGCGCTGAAGTTGCCTGTGAATGTGGAGTTGGTGGCATGTGGAACCCGCATGTGGAGCATTCGTTTGTGTGGGATGCTCACCAAGCTTCATTTCAGTCCTAGGCACTCAAAGGGCACTAATCATAGATTGTGAAAACTGAGTTTCCTTGAGAGCTGCTTGGAAGCCTGATGGTGTGTGAAGTTAGTGAGCCAAATGGAGTTGTTCTCCCACAAGAACCACTCGGCTGATCCTTCTTCAATATGCCCTTCAACAACATGCAGTGTTTCCTTGATTGAATTAGCTCTCACACCAATTTTTGCGTCTAGAGCCTTTGCATTGAGGGTTATCTGAAAACGGCTGTGGCGCTGAAGTTGCCTGTGAATGTGGAGTTGGTGGCATGTGAAACCCGCATGTGGAGAATTCGTTTGTGTGGGATGCTCACCAGGCTTCATTTCAGTCCTTGGCACTGAAAGGGCACTAAGCATAGAGTGTGAAAACTGAGTTTCCTTGAGAGCTGCTTGGAAGCCTGATGGTGTGTGAAGTTAGTGAGCCAAATGGAGTTGTTCTCCCACAAGAACCACTCGGCTGATCCTTCTTCAATATGCCCTTCACCAACATGCAGTGTTTCCTTGATTGAATTAGCTCTCACACCAATATTTGCGTCTAGAGCCTTTGCATTGAGGGCTATCTGAAAACAGCTGTGGCGCTGAAGTTGCCTGAGAATGTGGAATTGGTGGCATGTGAAACCCGCATGTGGAGCATTCGTTTGTGTGGGATGCTCTACGAGGTTCATTCCTAGATAATGCAGTGAAAGGGCACTAAGCATACAGTGTGAAAACTGAGTTTCCTTGAGAGCTGCTTGGAAGCCTGATGGTGTGTGAAGTTAGTGAGCCAAATAGAGTTGTTCTCCCACAAGAACCACTCGGCTGATCCTTCTTCAATATGCCCTTCACCAACATGCAGTGTTTCCTTGATTGAATTAGCTCTCACACCAATATTTGCGTCTAGAGCCTTTGCATTGAGGGCTATCTGAAAATGGCTGTGGCGCTGAAGTTGCCTGAGAATGTGGAGTTGGTGGCATGTGAAACCCGCATGTGGAGCATTCGTTTGTGTGGCATGCTCACCAAGCTTCATTTCAGTCCTAGGCACTCAAAGGGCACTAATCATAGATTGTGAAAACTGAGTTTCCTTGAGAGCTGCTTGGAAGCCTGATGGTGTGTGAAGTTAGTGAGCCAAATGGAGTTGTTCTCCCACAAGAACCACTCGGCTGATCCTTCTTCAATATGCCCTTCACCAACATGCAGTGTTTCCTTGATTGAATTAGCTCTCACACCAATATTTGCGTCTAGAGCCTTTGCATTGAGGGCTATCTGAAAATGGCTGTGGCGCTGAAGTTGACTGTGAATGTGGAGTTGGTGGCATGTGGAACCCGCATGTGGAGCATTCGTTTGTGTGGGATGCTCACCAAGCTTCATTTCAGTCCTAGGCACTCAAAGGGCACTAATCATAGATTGTGAAAACTGAGTTTCCTTGAGAGCTGCTTGGAAGCCTGATGGTGTGTGAAGTTAGTGAGCCAAATGGAGTTGTTCTCCCACAAGAACCACTCGGCTGATCCTTCTTCAATATGCCCTTCAACAACATGCAGTGTTTCCTTGATTGAATTAGCTCTCACACCAATTTTTGCGTCTAGAGCCTTTGCATTGAGGGTTATCTGAAAACGGCTGTGGCGCTGAAGTTGCCTGTGAATGTGGAGTTGGTGGCATGTGAAACCCGCATGTGGAGCATTCGTTTGTGTGGGATGCTCACCAGGCTTCATTTCAGTCCTAGGCACTGAAAGGGCACTAAGCATAGAGTGTGAAAACTGAGTTTCCTTGAGAGCTGCTTGGAAGCCTGATGGTGTGTGAAGTTAGTGAGCCAAATGGAGTTGTTCTCCCACAAGAACCACTCGGCTGATCCTTCTTCAATATGCCCTTCACCAACATGCAGTGTTTCCTTGATTGAATTAGCTCTCACACCAATATTTGCGTCTAGAGCCTTTGCATTGAGGGCTATCTGAAAACGGCTGTGGCGCTGAAGTTGCCTGAGAATGTGGAATTGGTGGCATGTGAAACCCGCATGTGGAGCATTCGTTTGTGTGGGATGCTCTACGAGGTTCATTCCTAGATAATGCAGTGAAAGGGCACTAAGCATACAGTGTGAAAACTGAGTTTCCTTGAGAGCTGCTTGGAAGCCTGATGGTGTGTGAAGTTAGTGAGCCAAATAGAGTTGTTCTCCCACAAGAACCACTCGGCTGATCCTTCTTCAATATGCCCTTCACCAACATGCAGTGTTTCCTTGATTGAATTAGCTCTCACACCAATATTTGCGTCTAGAGCCTTTGCATTGAGGGCTATCTGAAAATGGCTGTGGCGCTGAAGTTGCCTGAGAATGTGGAGTTGGTGGCATGTGAAACCCGCATGTGGAGCATTCGTTTGTGTGGCATGCTCACCAAGCTTCATTTCAGTCCTAGGCACTCAAAGGGCACTAATCATAGATTGTGAAAACTGAGTTTCCTTGAGAGCTGCTTGGAAGCCTGATGGTGTGTGAAGTTAGTGAGCCAAATGGAGTTGTTCTCCCACAAGAACCACTCGGCTGATCCTTCTTCAATATGCCCTTCACCAACATGCAGTGTTTCCTTGATTGAATTAGCTCTCACACCAATATTTGCGTCTAGAGCCTTTGCATTGAGGGCTATCTGAAAATGGCTGTGGCGCTGAAGTTGACTGTGAATGTGGAGTTGGTGGCATGTGGAACCCGCATGTGGAGCATTCGTTTGTGTGGGATGCTCACCAAGATTCATTTCAGTCCTATGCACTCAAAGGGCACTAAGCATAGAGTGTGAAAACTGAGTTTCCTTGAGAGCTGCTTGGAAGCCTGATGGTGTGTGAAGTTAGTGAGCCAAATGGAGTTGTTCTCCCACAAGAACCACTCGGCTGATCCTTCTTCAATATGCTCTTCACCAACATGCAGTGTTTCCTTGATTGAATTAGCTCTCACACCAATATTTGCGTCTAGAGCCTTTGCATTGAGGGCTATCTGAAAGCGGCTGTGGCACTGAAGTTGCCTGTGAATGTGGAGTTGGTGGCATGTGAAACCCGCATGTGGAGCATTCGTTTGTGTGGGATGCTCACCAAGCTTCATTTAAATCCAAGGCACACAAAGGGCACTAAGCATAGAGTGTGAAAACTGAGTTTCCTTGAGAGCTGCTTGGAAGCCTGATGGTGTGTGAAGTTAGTGAGCCAAATGGAGTTGTTCTCCCACAAGAACCACTCGGCTGATCCTTCTTCAATATGCCCTTCACCAACATGCAGTGTTTCCTTGATTGAATTAGCTCTCACACCAATATTTGCGTCTAGAGCCTTTGCATTGAGGGCTATCCGAAAATGGCTGTGGCGCTGAAGTTGCCTGTGAATGTGGAGTTGGTGGCAAGTGAAACCCGCATGTGGAGCATTCTTTTGTGTGGGATGCTCTACTAGATTCAATCCTAGATAATGCACTCAAAGGGCACTAAGCATAGAGTGTGAAAACTGAGTTTCCTTGAGAGCTGCTTGGAAGCCTGATGGTGTGTGAAGTTAGTGAGCCAAATAGAGTTGTTCTCCCACAAGAACCACTCGGCTGATCCTTCTTCAATATGCCCTTCACCAACATGCAGTGTTTCCTTGATTGAATTAGCTCTCACACCAATATTTGCGTCTAGAGCCTTTGCATTGAGGGCTATCTGAAAACACCTGTGGCGCTGAATTTGCCTGAGAATGTGGAGTTGGTGGCATGTGAAACCCGCATGTGGAGCATTCGTTGGTGTGGGATGCTCTACCAGGTTCATTCCTAGATAATGAACTCAAAGGGCACTAAGCATAGAGTGTGAAAACTGAGTTTCCTTGAGAGCTGCTTGGAAGCCTGATGGTGTGTGAAGTTAGTGAGCCAAATGGAGTTGTTCTCCCACAAGAACCACTCGGCTGATCCTTCTTCAATATGCCCTTCACCAACATGCAGTGTTTCCTTGATTGAATTAGCTCTCACACCAATATTTGCGTCTAGAGCCTTTGCATTGAGGGCTATCTGAAAACGGCTGTGGCGCTGAAGTTGCCTGTGAATGTGGAGTTGGTGGCATGTGAAACCCGCATGTGGAGCATTCGTTTGTGTGGGATGCTCACCAAGCTTCATTTCAGTCCTAGGCACTCAAAGGGCACTAATCATAGATGTGAAAACTGAGTTTCCTTGAGAGCTGCTTGGAAGCCTGATGGTGTGTGAAGTTAGTGAGCCAAATGGAGTTGTTCTCCCACAAGAACCACTCGGCTGATCCTTCTTCAATATGCCCTTCAGCAACATGCAGTGTTTCCTTGATTGAATTAGCTCTCACACCAATATTTACATCTAGAGGCTTTGCATTGAGGGCTATCTGAAAATGGCTGTGGCACTGAAGTTGCCTGAGAATGTGGAGTTGGTGGCATGTGAAACCCGCATGTGGAGCATTCGTTTGTGTGGGATGCTCACCAAGATTCATTTAAATCCAAGGCACACAAAGGGCACTAAGCATAGAGTGTGAAAACTGAGTTTCCTTGAGAGCTGCTTGGAAGCCTGATGGTGTGTGAAGTTAGTGAGCCAAATGGAGTTGTTCTCCCACAAGAAACACTCGGCTGATCCTTCTTCAATATGCCCTTCACCAACATGCAGTGTTTCCTTGATTGAATTAGCTCTCACACCAATTTTTGCGTCTAGAGCCTTTGCATTGAGGGCTATCTGAAAACGGCTGTGGCGCTGAAGTTGCCTGTGAATGTGGAGTTGGTGGCATGTGAAACCCGCATGTGGAGCATTCGTTTGTGTGGGATGCTCTACCAGGTTCATTCCTAGATAATGAACTAAAAGGGCACTAGGCATAGAGTGTGAAAACTGAGTTTCCTTGAGAGCTGCTTGGAAGCCTGATGGTGTGTGAAGTTAGTGAGCCAAATGGAGTTGTTCTCCCACAAGAACCACTCGGCTGATCCTTCTTCAATATGCCCTTCACCAGCATGCAGTGTTTCCTTGATTGAATTAGCTCTCACACCAATATTTGCGTCTAGAGCCTTTGCATTGAGGGCTATCTGAAAACGGCTGTGGCGCTGATGTTGCCTGTGAATGTGGAGTTGGTGGCATGTGAAACCCGCATGTGGAGCATTCGTTTGTGTGGGATGCTCACCAAGCTTCATTTTAATCCAAGGCACACAAAGGGCACTAAGCATAGAGTGTGAAAACTGAGTTTCCTTGAGAGCTGCTTGGAAGCCTGATGGTGTGTGAAGTTAGTGAGCCAAATGGAGTTGTTTTCCCACAAGAACCACTCGGCTGATCCTTCTTCAATATGCCCTTCACCAACATGCAGTGTTTCCTTGATTGAATTAGCTCTCACACCAATATTTGCGTCTAGAGCCTTTGCATTGAGGGCTATCTGAAAACGGCTGTGGCACTGAAGTTGCCTGAGAATGTGGAGTTGCTGGCATGTGGAACCCGCATGTGGAGCATTCGTTTGTGTGGGATGCTCTACTAGATTCATTCCTAGATAATGCACTCAAAGGGCACTAAGCATAGAGTGTGAAAACTGAGTTTCCTTGAGAGCTGCTTGGAAGCCTGATGGTGTGTGAAGTTAGTGAGCCAAATAGAGTTGTTCTCCCACAAGAACCACTCGGCTGATCCTTCTTCAATATGCCCTTCACCAACATGCAGTGTTTCCTTGATTGAATTAGCTCTCACACCAATATTTGCGTCTAGAGCCTTTGCATTGAGGGCTATCTGAAAATGGCTGTGGCGCTGAAGTTGCCTGAGAATGTGGAGTTGGTGGCATGTGAAACCCGCATGTGGAGCATTCGTTTGTGTGGCATGCTCACCAAGCTTCATTTCAGTCCTAGGCACTCAAAGGGCACTAATCATAGAGTGTGAAAACTGAGTTTCCTTGAGAGCTGCTTGGAAGCCTGATGGTGTGTGAAGTTAGTGAGCCAAATGGAGTTGTTCTCCCACAAGAACCACTCGGCTGATCCTTCTTCAATATGCCCTTCAACAACATGCAGTGTTTCCTTGATTGAATTAGCTCTCACACCAATATTTGCGTCTAGAGCCTTTGCATTGAGGGCTATCTGAAAATGGCTGTGGCGCTGAAGTTGACTGTGAATGTGGAGTTGGTGGCATGTGGAACCCGCATGTGGAGCATTCGTTTGTGTGGGATGCTCACCAAGATTCATTTCAGTCCTATGCACTCAAAGGGCACTAAGCATAGAGTGTGAAAACTGAGTTTCCTTGAGAGCTGCTTGGAAGCCTGATGGTGTGTGATGTTCTCCCACAAGAACCACTCGGCTGATCCTTCTTCAATATGCCCTTCACCAACATGCAGTGTTTCCTTGATTGAATTAGCTCTCACACCAATTTTTGCGTCTAGAGCCTTTGCATTGAGGGCTATCTGAAAACGGCTGTGGCGTTGAAGTTGCCTGTGAATGTGGAGTTGGTGGCATGTGAAACCCGCATGTGGAGCATTCGTTTGTGTGGGATGCTCTACCAGGTTCATTCCTAGATAATGAACTAAAAGGGCACTAGGCATAGAGTGTGAAAACTGAGTTTCCTTGAGAGCTGCTTGGAAGCCTGATGGTGTGTGAAGTTAGTGAGCCAAATGGAGTTGTTCTCCCACAAGAACCACTCGGCTGATCCTTCTTCAATATGCCCTTCACCAGCATGCAGTGTTTCCTTGATTGAATTAGCTCTCACACCAATATTTGCGTCTAGAGCCTTTGCATTGAGGGCTATCTGAAAACGGCTGTGGCGCTGATGTTGCCTGTGAATGTGGAGTTGGTGGCATGTGAAACCCGCATGTGGAGCATTCGTTTGTGTGGGATGCTCACCAAGCTTCATTTAAATCCAAGGCACACAAAGGGCACTAAGCATAGAGTGTGAAAACTGAGTTTCCTTGAGAGCTGCTTGGAAGCCTGATGGTGTGTGAAGTTAGTGAGCCAAATGGAGTTGTTTTCCCACAAGAACCACTCGGCTGATCCTTCTTCAATATGCCCTTCACCAACATGCAGTGTTTCCTTGATTGAATTAGCTCTCACACCAATATTTGCGTCTAGAGCCTTTGCATTGAGGGCTATCTGAAAACGGCTGTGGCACTGAAGTTGCCTGAGAATGTGGAGTTGCTGGCATGTGGAACCCGCATGTGGAGCATTCGTTTGTGTGGGATGCTCTACTAGATTCATTCCTAGATAATGCACTCAAAGGGCACTAAGCATAGAGTGTGAAAACTGAGTTTCCTTGAGAGCTGCTTGGAAGCCTGATGGTGTGTGAAGTTAGTGAGCCAAATGGAGTTGTTCTCCCACAAGAACCACTCGGCTGATCCTTCTTCAATATGCCCTTCACCAACATGCAGTGTTTCCTTGATTGAATTAGCTCTCACACCAATATTTGCGTCTAGAGCCTTTGCATTGAGGGCTATCTGAAAATGGCTGTGGCGCTGAAGTTGCTTGAGAATGTGGAGTTGGTGGCATGTGAAACCCGCATGTGGAGCATTCGTTTGTGTGGCATGCTCACCAAGCTTCATTTCAGTCCTAGGCACTCAAAGGGCACTAATCATAGAGTGTGAAAACTGAGTTTCCTTGAGAGCTGCTTGGAAGCCTGATGGTGTGTGAAGTTAGTGAGCCAAATGGAGTTGTTCTCCCACAAGAACCACTCGGCTGATCCTTCTTCAATATGCCCTTCACCAACATGCAGTGTTTCCTTGATTGAATTAGCTCTCACACCAATATTTGCGTCTAGAGCCTTTGCATTGAGGGCTATCTGAAAATGGCTGTGGCGCTGAAGTTGACTGTGAATGTGGAGTTGGTGGCATGTGGAACCCGCATGTGGAGCATTCGTTTGTGTGGGATGCTCACCAAGATTCATTTCAGTCCTATGCACTCAAAGGGCACTAAGCATAGAGTGTGAAAACTGAGTTTCCTTGAGAGCTGCTTGGAAGCCTGATGGTGTGTGATGTTCTCCCACAAGAACCACTCGGCTGATCCTTCTTCAATATGCCCTTCACCAACATGCAGTGTTTCCTTAATTGAATTAGCTCTCACACCAATATTTACATCTAGAGGCTTTGCATTGAGTGATATCTGAAAATGGCTGTGGCACTGAAGTTGCCTGAGAATGTGGAGTTGGTGGCATGTGAAACCCGCATGTGGAGCATTCGTTTGTGTGGGATGCTCACCAAGATTCATTTAAATCCAAGGCACACAAAGGGCACTAAGCATAGAGTGTGAAAACTGAGTTTCCTTGAGAGCTGCTTGGAAGCCTGATGGTGTGTGAAGTTAGTGAGCCAAATGGAGTTGTTCTCCCACAAGAAACACTCGGCTGATCCTTCTTCAATATGCCCTTCACCAACATGCAGTGTTTCCTTGATTGAATTAGCTCTCACACCAATATTTGCGTCTAGAGCCTTTGCATTGAGGGCTATCTGAAAACGGCTGTGGCGCTGAAGTTGCCTGTGAATGTGGAGTTGGTGGCATGTGAAACCCGCATGTGGAGCATTCGTTTGTGTGGGATGCTCTACCAGGTTCATTCCTAGATAATGCACTCAAAGGGCACTAGGCATAGAGTGTGAAAACTGAGTTTCCTTGAGAGCTGCTTGGAAGCCTGATGGTGTGTGAAGTTAGTGAGCCAAATGGAGTTGTTCTCGCCCAAGGACCACTTGGTTGATCCTTCTTCAATATGCCCTTCACCAACATGCAGTGTTTCCTTGATTGAATTAGCTCTCACACCAATATTTGCGTCTAGAGCCTTTGCATTGAGGGCTATCTGAAAATGGCTGTGGCGCTGAATTTGCCTCAGAATGTGGAGTTGGTGGCATGTGAAACCCGCATGTGGAGCATTCGTTGGTGTGGGATGCTCTACAAGCTTCATTCCTAGATAATGCACTCAAAGGGCACTAAGCATAGAGTGTGAAAACTGAGTTTCCTTGAGAGCTGCTTGGAAGCCTGATGGTGTGTGAAGTTAGTGAGCCAAATGGAGTTGTTCTCCCACAAGAACCACTCGGCTGATCCTTCTTCAATATGCCCTTCACCAACATGCAGTGTTTCCTTGATTGAATTAGCTCTCACACCAATATTTGCGTCTAGAGCCTTTGCATTGAGGGCTATCTGAAAACGGCTGTGGCACTGAAGTTGCCTGAGAATGTGGAGTTGCTGGCATGTGGAACCCGCATGTGGAGCATTCGTTTGTGTGGGATGCTCTACTAGATTCATTCCTAGATAATGCACTCAAAGGGCACTAAGCATAGAGTGTGAAAACTGAGTTTCCTTGAGAGCTGCTTGGAAGCCTGATGGTGTGTGAAGTTAGTGAGCCAAATAGAGTTGTTCTCCCACAAGAACCACTCGGCTGATCCTTCTTCAATATGCCCTTCACCAACATGCAGTGTTTCCTTGATTGAATTAGCTCTCACACCAATATTTGCGTCTAGAGCCTTTGCATTGAGGGCTATCTGAAAATGGCTGTGGCGCTGAAGTTGCCTGAGAATGTGGAGTTGGTGGCATGTGAAACCCGCATGTGGAGCATTCGTTTGTGTGGCATGCTCACCAAGCTTCATTTCAGTCCTAGGCACTCAAAGGGCACTAATCATAGAGTGTGAAAACTGAGTTTCCTTGAGAGCTGCTTGGAAGCCTGATGGTGTGTGATGTTCTCCCACAAGAACCACTCGGCTGATCCTTCTTCAATATGCCCTTCACCAACATGCAGTGTTTCCTTGATTGAATTAGCTCTCACACCAATATTTGCGTCTAGAGCCTTTGCATTGAGGGCTATCTGAAAGCGGCTGTGGCGCTGAAGTTGCCTGTGAATGTGGAGTTGGTGGCATGTGAAACCCGCATGTGGAGCATTCGTTTGTGTGGGATGCTCACCAAGCTTCATTTCAGTCCTAGGCACTCAAAGGGCACTAAGCATAGAGTGTGAAAACTGAGTTTCCTTGAGAGCTGCTTGGAAGCCTGATGGTGTGTGAAGTTAGTGAGCCAAATGGAGTTGTTTTCCCACAAGAACCACTCGGCTGATCCTTCTTCAATATGCCCTTCACCAACATGCAGTGTTTCCTTGATTGAATTAGCTCTCACACCAATATTTGCGTCTAGAGCCTTTGCATTGAGGGCTATCTGAAAATGGCTGTGGCGCTGAAGTTGACTGTGAATGTGGAGTTGTTGGCCTGGTGGAACCCGCATGTGGA
Source organism: Ochotona princeps (assembly GCF_030435755.1). Lineage (NCBI taxonomy): Eukaryota > Metazoa > Chordata > Mammalia > Lagomorpha > Ochotonidae > Ochotona > Ochotona princeps. The sequence continues at coordinate 14,632 of NW_026700526.1, read as the reverse complement.
GCATTCGTTTGTGTGCGATGCTCACCAAGATTCATTTCAGTCCTATGCACTCAAAGGGCACTAAGCATAGAGTGTGAAAACTGAGTTTCCTTGAGAGCTGCTTGGAAGCCTGATGGTGTGTGATGTTCTCCCACAAGAACCACTCGGCTGATCCTTCTTGAATATGCCCTGCACCAACATGCAGTGTTTCCTTGATTGAATTAGCTCTCACACCAATATTTGCGTCTAGAGCCTTTGCATTGAGGGCTATCTGAAAGCGGCTGTGGCACTGAAGTTGCCTGTGAATGTGGAGTTGGTGGCATGTGAAACCCGCATGTGGAGCATTCGTTTGTGTGGGATGCTCACCAAGCTTCATTTAAATCCAAGGCACACAAAGGGCACTAAGCATAGAGTGTGAAAACTGAGTTTCCTTGAGAGCTGCTTGGAAGCCTGATGGTGTGTGAAGTTAGTGAGCCAAATGGAGTTGTTCTCCCACAAGAACCACTCGGCTGATCCTTCTTCAATATGCCCTTCACCAACATGCAGTGTTTCCTTAATTGAATTAGCTCTCACACCAATATTTACATCTAGAGGCTTTGCATTGAGGGCTATCTGAAAACGGCTGTGGCGCTAAAGTTGCCTGAGAATGTGGAGTTGGTGGCATGTGAAACCCGCATGTGGAGCATTCGTTTGTGTGGGATGCTCACCAAGATTCATTTAAATCCAAGGCACACAAAGGGCACTAAGCATAGAGTGTGAAAACTGAGTTTCCTTGAGAGCTGCTTGGAAGCCTGATGGTGTGTGAAGTTAGTGAGCCAAATGGAGTTGTTCTCCCACAAGAAACACTCGGCTGATCCTTCTTCAATATGCCCTTCACCAACATGCAGTGTTTCCTTGATTGAATTAGCTCTCACACCAATATTTGCGTCTAGAGCCTTTGCATTGAGGGCTATCTGAAAACGGCTGTGGCGCTGAAGTTGCCTGTGAATGTGGAGTTGGTGGCATGTGAAACCCGCATGTGGAGCATTCGTTTGTGTGGGATGCTCTACCAGGTTCATTCCTAGATAATGCACTCAAAGGGCAATAGGCATAGAGTGTGAAAACTGAGTTTCCTTGAGAGCTGCTTGGAAGCCTGATGGTGTGTGAAGTTAGTGAGCCAAATGGAGTTGTTCTCGCCCAAGGACCACTTGGTTGATCCTTCTTCAATATGCCCTTCACCAACATGCAGTGTTTCCTTGATTGAATTAGCTCTCACACCAATATTTGCGTCTAGAGCCTTTGCATTGAGGGCTATCTGAAAATGGCTGTGGCGCTGAATTTGCCTCAGAATGTGGAGTTGGTGGCATGTGAAACCCGCATGTGGAGCATTCGTTGGTGTGGGATGCTCTACAAGCTTCATTCCTAGATAATGCACTCAAAGGGCACTAAGCATAGAGTGTGAAAACTGAGTTTCCTTGAGAGCTGCTTGGAAGCCTGATGGTGTATGAAGTTAGTGAGCCAAATGGAGTTGTTCTCCCACAAGAACCACTCGGCTGATCCTTCTTCCATATGCCCTTCACCAACATGCAGTGTTTCCTTGATTGAATTAGCTCTCACACCAATATTTGCGTCTAGAGCCTTTGCATTGAGGGCTATCCGAAAATGGCTGTGGCGCTGAAGTTGCCTGTGAATGTGGAGTTGGTGGCATGTGAAACCCGCATGTGGAGCATTCGTTTGTGTGGGATGCTCTACTAGATTCAATCCTAGATAATGCACCCAAAGGGCACTAAGCATAGAGTGTGAAAACTGAGTTTCCTTGAGAGCTGCTTGGAAGCCTGATGGTGTGTGAAGTTAGTGAGCCAAATAGAGTTGTTCTCCCACAAGAACCACTCGGCTGATCCTTCTTCAATATGCCCTTCACCAACATGCAGTGTTTCCTTGATTGAATTAGCTCTCACACCAATATTTGCGTCTAGAGCCTTTGCATTGAGGGCTATCTGAAAATGGCTGTGGCGCTGAAGTTGCCTGAGAATGTGGAGTTGGTGGCATGTGAAACCCGCATGTGGAGCATTCGTTTGTGTGGGATGCTCTACCAGGTTCATTCCTAGATAATGCACTCAAAGGGCACTAAGCATAGAGTGTGAAAACTGAGTTTCCTTGAGAGCTGCTTGGAAGCCTGATGGTGTGTGAAGTTAGTGAGCCAAATGGAGTTGTTCTCCCACAAGAACCACTCGGCTGATCCTTCTTCAATATGCCCTTCACCAACATGCAGTGTTTCCTTAATTGAATTAGCTCTCACACCAATATTTACATCTAGAGGCTTTGCATTGAGGGCTATCTGAAAATGGCTGTGGCACTGAAGTTGCCTGAGAATGTGAAGTTGGTGGCATGTGAAACCCGCATGTGGAGCATTCGTTTGTGTGGGATGCTCACCAAGATTCATTTAAATCCAAGGCACACAAAGGGCACTAAGCATAGAGTGTGAAAACTGAGTTTCCTTGAGAGTTGCTTGGAAGCCTGATGGTGTGTGAAGTTAGTGAGCCAAATGGAGTTGTTCTCCCACAAGAAACACTCGGCTGATCCTTCTTCAATATGCCCTTCACCAACATGCAGTGTTTCCTTGATTGAATTAGCTCTCACACCAATTTTTGCGTCTAGAGCCTTTGCATTGAGGGCTATCTGAAAACAGCTGTGGCGCTGAAGTTGCCTGTGAATGTGGAGTTGGTGGCATGTGAAACCCGCATGTGGAGCATTCGTTTGTGTGGGATGCTCTACCAGGTTCATTCCTAGATAATGCACTCAAAGGGCACTAGGCATAGAGTGTGAAAACTGAGTTTCCTTGAGAGCTGCTTGGAAGCCTGATGGTGTGTGAAGTTAGTGAGCCAAATGGAGTTGTTCTCGCCCAAGGACCACTTGGTTGATCCTTCTTCAATATGCCCTTCACCAACATGCAGTGTTTCCTTGATTGAATTAGCTCTCACACCAATATTTGCGTCTAGAGCCTTTGCATTGAGGGCTATCTGAAAATGGCTGTGGCACTGAATTTGCCTCAGAATGTGGAGTTGGTGGCATGTGAAACCCGCATGTGGAGCATTCGTTTGTGTGGATGCTCTACAAGCTTCATTCCTAGATAATGCACTCAAAGGGCACTAAGCATAGAGTGTGAAAACTGAGTTTCCTTGAGAGCTGCTTGGAAGCCTGATGGTGTATGAAGTTAGTGAGCCAAATGGAGTTGTTCTTCCACAAGAACCACTCGGCTGATCCTTCTTCCATATGCCCTTCAGCAACATGCAGTGTTTCCTTGATTGAATTAGCTCTCACACCAATATTTGCGTCTAGAGCCTTTGCATCGAGGGCTATCTGAAAACGGCTGTGGCGCTGAAGTTGCCTGTGAATGTGGAGTTGGTGGCATGTGAAACCGCATGTGGAGCATTCTTTTGTGTGGGATGCTCTACTAGATTCATTCCTAGATAATGCAGTGAAAGGGCACTAAGCATAGAGTGTGAAAACTGAGTTTCCTTGAGAGCTGCTTGGAAGCCTGATGGTGTGTGAAGTTAGTGAGCCAAATGGAGTTGTTCTCCCACAAGAACCACTCGGCTGATCCTTCTTCAATATGCCCTTCACCAACATGCAGTGTTTCCTTGATTGAATTAGCTCTCACACCAATATTTGCGTCTAGAGCCTTTGCATTGAGGGCTATCTGAAAATGGCTGTGGCGCTGAAGTTGCCTGTGAATGTGGAGTTGGTGGCATGTGGAACCCCATGTGGAGCATTCGTTTGTGTGGGATGCTCACCAAGATTCATTTCAGTCCCAGGCACTCAAAGGGCACTAAGCATAGAGTGTGAAAACTGAGTTTCCTTGAGAGCTGCTTGGAAGCCTGATGGTGTGTGAAGTTAGTGAGCCAAATGCAGTTGTTATCCCACAAGGACCACTCGGCTGATTCTTCTTCAATATGCCCTTCACCAATATGCAGTGTTTCCTTGATTGAATTAGCTCTCACACCAATATTTGCGTCTAGAGCCTTTGCATTGAGGGCTATCTGAAAACGGCTGTGGCACTGAAGTTGCCTGAGAATGTGGAGTTCGTGGCATGTGAAACCCGCATGTGGAGCATTCGTTTGTGTGGGATGCTCACCAAGCTTCATTTAAATCCAAGGCTCACCAGGGCACTAAGCATAGAGTGTGAAAACTGAGTTTCCTTGAGAGCTGCTTGGAAGCCTGATGGTGTGTGAAGTTAGTGAGCCAAATGGAGTTGTTCTCGCACAAGGACCACTTGGTTGATCCTTCTTCAATATGCCCTTCACCAACATGCAGTGTTTCCTTGATTGAATTAGCTCTCACACCAATATTTGCGTCTAGAGCCTTTGCATTGAGGGCTATCTGAAAGCGGCTGTGCGCTGAAGTTGCCTGTGAATGTGGAGTTGGTGGCATGTGGAACCCGCATGTGGAGCATTCGTTTGTGTGGGATGCTCACCAAGCTTCATTTCAGTTCTAGGCACTCAAAGGGCACTAAGCATAGAGTGTGAAAACTGAGTTTCCTTGAGAGCTGCTTGGAAGCCTGATGGTGTGTGAAGTTAGTGAGCCAAATGGAGTTGTTCTCGCACAAGGACCACTTCGTTGATCCTTCTTCAATATGCCCTTCACCAACATGCAGTGTTTCCTTGATTGAATTAGCTCTCACACCAATATTTGCGTCTAGAGCCTTTGCATTGAGGGCTATCTGAAAGCGGCTGTGGCACTGAAGTTGCCTGTGAATGTGGAGTTGGTGGCATGTGAAACCCGCATGTGGAGCATTCGTTTGTGTGGGATGCTCTACCAGGTTCATTCCTAGATAATGCACTCAAAGGGCACTAAGCATAGAGTGTGAAAACTGAGTTTCCTTGAGAGCTGCTTGGAAGCCTGATGGTGTGTGAAGTTAGTGAGCCAAATGGAGTTGTTCTCCCACAAGAACCACTCGGCTGATCCTTCTTCAATATGCCCTTCACCAACATGCAGTGTTTCCTTGATTGAATTAGCTCTCACACCAATATTTGCGTCTAGAGCCTTTGCATTGAGGGCTATCTGAAAATGGCTGTGGCGCTGAAGTTGCCTGTGAATGTGGAGTTGGTGGCATGTGAAACCCGCATGTGGAGCATTCGTTTGTGTGGGATGCTCTACGAGGTTCATTCCTAGATAATGCAGTGAAAGGGCACTAATCATAGATTGTGAAAACTGAGTTTCCTTGAGAGCTGCTTGGAAGCCTGATGGTGTGTGAAGTTAGTGAGCCAAATGGAGTTGTTCTCCACAAGAACCACTCGGCTGATCCTTCTTCAATATGCCCTTCACCAACATGCAGTGTTTCCTTGATTGAATTAGCTCTCACACCAATATTTGCGTCTAGAGCCTTTGCATTGAGGGCTATCTGAAAATGGCTGTGGCGCTGAAGTTGACTGTGAATGTGGAGTTGGTGCATGTGGAACCCGCATGTGGAGCATTCGTTTGTGTGGGATGCTCACCAAGATTCATTTCAGTCTATGCACTCAAAGGGCACTAAGCATAGAGTGTGAAAACTGAGTTTCCTTGAGAGCTGCTTGGAAGCCTGATGGTGTGTGAAGTTAGTGAGCCAAATGGAGTTGTTCTCCCACAAGAACCACTCGGCTGATCCTTCTTCAATATGCCCTTCAGCAAGATGCAGTGTTTCCTTGATTGAATTAGCTCTCACACCAATATTTGCGTCTAGAGCCTTTGCATTGAGGGCTATCTGAAAGCGGCTGTGGCACTGAAGTTGCCTGTGAATGTGGAGTTGGTGGCATGTGAAACCCGCATGTGGAGCATTCGTTTGTGTGGGATGCTCACCAAGCTTCATTTAAATCCAAGGCACACAAAGGGCACTAAGCATAGAGTGTGAAAACTGAGTTTCCTTGAGAGCTGCTTGGAAGCCTGATGGTGTGTGAAGTTAGTGAGCCAAATGGAGTTGTTCTCCCACAAGAACCACTCGGTTGATCCTTCTTCAATATGCCCTTCACCAACATGCAGTGTTTCCTTGATTGAATTAGCTCTCACACCAATATTTGCGTCTAGAGCCTTTGCATTGAGGGCTATCCGAAAATGGCTGTGGCGCTGAAGTTGCCTGTGAATGTGGAGTTGGTGGCATGTGAAACCCGCATGTGGAGCATTCGTTTGTGTGGGATGCTCTACTAGATTCAATCCTAGATAATGCACTCAAAGGGCACTAAACATAGAGTGTGAAAACTGAGTTTCCTTGAGAGCTGCTTGGAAGCCTGATGGTGTGTGAAGTTAGTGAGCCAAATGGAGTTGTTCTCCCACAAGAACCACTCGGCTGATCCTTCTTCAATATGCCCTTCACCAACATGCAGTGTTTCCTTGATTGAATTAGCTCTCACACCAATATTTGCGTCTAGAGCCTTTGCATTGAGGGCTATCTGAAAATGGCTGTGGCGCTGAAGTTGCCTGAGAATGTGGAGTTGGTGGCATGTGAAACCCGCATGTGGAGCATTCGTTTGTGTGGGATGCTCTACCAGGTTCATTCCTAGATAATGCACTCAAAGGGCACTAAGCATAGAGTGTGAAAACTGAGTTTCCTTGAGAGCTGCTTGGAAGCCTGATGGTGTGTGAAGTTAGTGAGCCAAATGGAGTTGTTCTCTCACAAGAAACCACTCGGCTGATCCTTCTTCAATATGCCCTTCACCAACATGCAGTGTTTCCTTAATTGAATTAGCTCTCACACCAATATTTACATCTAGAGGCTTTGCATTGAGGGCTATCTGAAAATGGCTGTGGCATTGAAGTTGCCTGAGAATGTGGAGTTGGTGGCATGTGAAACCCGCATGTGGAGCATTCGTTTGTGTGGGATGCTCACCAAGATTCATTTAAATCCAAGGCACACAAAGGGCACTAAGCATAGAGTGTGAAAACTGAGTTTCCTTGAGAGTTGCTTGGAAGCCTGATGGTGTGTGAAGTTAGTGAGCCAAATGGAGTTGTTCTCCCACAAGAAACACTCGGCTGATCCTTCTTCAATATGCCCTTCACCAACATGCAGTGTTTCCTTGATTGAATTAGCTCTCACACCAATTTTTGCGTCTTAGAGCCTTTGCATTGAGGGCTATCTGAAAACAGCTGTGGCGCTGAAGTTGCCTGTGAATGTGGAGTTGGTGGCATGTGAAACCCGCATGTGGAGCATTCGTTTGTGTGGGATGCTCTACCAGGTTCATTCCTAGATAATGCACTCAAAGGGCACTAGGCATAGAGTGTGAAAACTGAGTTTCCTTGAGAGCTGCTTGGAAGCCTGATGGTGTGTGAAGTTAGTGAGCCAAATGAGTTGTTCTCGCCGAGAACCACTTGGTTGATCCTTCTTCAATATGCCCTTCACCAACATGCAGTGTTTCCTTGATTGAATTAGCTCTCACACCAATATTTGCGTCTAGAGCCTTTGCATTGAGGGCTATCTGAAAATGGCTGTGGCGCTGAATTTGCCTCAGAATGTGGAGTTGGTGGCATGTGAAACCCGCATGTGGAGCATTCGTTTGTGTGGGATGCTCTACAAGCTTCATTCCTAGATAATGCACTCAAAGGGCACTAAGCATAGAGTGTGAAAACTGAGTTTCCTTGAGAGCTGCTTGGAAGCCTGATGGTGTATGAAGTTAGTGAGCCAAATGGAGTTGTTCTCCCACAAGAACCACTCGGCTGATCCTTCTTCCATATGCCCTTCAGCAACATGCAGTGTTTCCTTGATTGAATTAGCTCTCACACCAATATTTGCGTCTAGAGCCTTTGCATCGAGGGCTATCTGAAAACGGCTGTGGCGCTGAAGTTGCCTGTGAATGTGGAGTTGGTGGCATGTGAAACCCGCATGTGGAGCATTCGTTGGTGTGGGATGCTCTACAAGCTTCATTTCAGTCCTAGCACTCAAAGGGCACTAAGCATAGAGTGTGAAACTGAGTTTCCTTGAGAGCTGCTTGGAAGCCTGATGGTGTGTGAAGTTAGTGAGCCAAATGGAGTTGTTCTCCCACAAGAACCACTCGGCTGATCCTTCTTCAATATGCCCTTCACCAACATGCAGGTTTCCTTCATTGAATTAGCTCTCACACCAATATTTGCGTCTAGAGCCTTTGCATTGAGGGCTATCTGAAAATGGCTGTGGCGCTGAATTTGCCTGTGAATGTGGAGTTGGTGGCATGTGAAACCCGCATGTGGAGCATTCGTTTGTGTGGATGCTCTACCAGGTTCATTCCTAGATAATGCAATCAAAGGAACTAAGCATAGAGTGTGAAAACTGAGTTTCCTTGAGAGCTGCTTGGAAGCCTGATGGTGTGTGAAGTTAGTGAGCCAAATGGAGTTGTTCTCCCACAAGAACCACTCGGCTGATCCTTCTTCAATATGCCCTTCACTAACATGCAGTGTTTCCTTGATTGAATTAGCTCTCACACCAATATTTGCGTCTAGAGAATTTGCATTGAGGGCTATCTGAAACGGCTGTGGCGCTGAAGTTGCCTGTGAATGTGGAGTTGGTGGCATGTGAAACCCGCATGTGGAGCATTCGTTTGTGTGGGATGCTCACCAAGATTCATTTCAGTCCTAGGCACTCAAAGGGCACTAAGCATAGAGTGTGAAAACTGAGTTTCCTTGAGAGCTGCTTGGAAGCCTGATGGTGTGTGAAGTTAGTGAGCCAAATGGAGTTGTTCTCCCACAAGAACTACTCGACTGATTCTTCTTCAATATGACCTTCACCAACATGCAGTGTTTCCTTGATTGAATAAGCTCTCACACCAATATTTGCGTCTAGAGCCTTTGCATTGAGGGCTATCTGAAAACGGCTGTGGCGCTGAAGTTGCCTGTGAATGTGGAGTTGGTGGCATGTGAAACCCGCAAGTGGAGCATTCGTTTGTGTGGGATGCTCTTCCAGGTTCATTCCTAGATAATGAACTCAAAGGGCACTAAGCATACAGTGTGAAAACTGAGTTTCCTTGAGAGCTGCTTGGAAGCCTGATGGTGTGTGAAGTTAGTGAGCCAAATGGAGTTGTTCTCCCACAAGAACCACTCGGCTGATTCTTCTTCAATATGCCCTTCACCACATGCAGTGTTTCCTTGATTGAATTAGCTCTCACACCAATATTTGCGTCTAGAGCCTTTGCATTGAGGGCTATCTGAAAACGGCTGTGGCGCTGAAGTTGCCTGTGAATGTGGAGTTGGTGGCATGTGAAACCCGCATGTGGAGCATTCGTTTGTGTGGGATGCTCTACCAGGTTCATTCCTAGATAATGCACTCAAAGGGCACTAAGCATAGAGTGTGAAAACTGAGTTTCCTTGACAGCTACTTGGAAGCCTGATGGTGTGTGAAGTTAGTGAGCCAAATGGAGTTGTTCTCCCACAAGAACCACTCGGCTGATCCTTCTTCAATATGCCCTTCACCAACATGCAGTGTTTCCTTGATTGAATTAGCTCTCACACCAATATTTGCGTCTAGAGCCTTTGCATTGAGGGCTATCTGAAAATGGCTGTGGCGCTGAAGTTGCCTGTGAATGTGGAGTTGGTGGCATGTGGAACCCGAATGTGGAGCATTCGTTTGTGTGGGATGCTCACCAAGATTCATTCAGTCCTAGGCACTCAAAGGGCACTAAGCATAGAGTGTGAAAACTGAGTTTCCTTGAAGCTGCTTGGAAGCCTGATGGTGTGTGAAGTTAGTGAGCCAAATGGAGTTGTTCTCCCACAAGGACCACTCGGCTGATTCTTCTTCAATATGCCCTTCACCAACATGCAGTGTTTCCTTGATTGAATTAGCTCTCACACCAATATTTACATCTAGAGAATTTGCATTGAGGGCTATCTGAAAATGGCTGTGGCACTGAAGTTGCCTGAGAATGTGGAGTTGGTGGCATGTGAAACGCGCATGTGGAGCATTCGTTTGTGTGGATGCTCTACCAGGTTCATTCCTAGATAATGCACTCAAAGGGCACTAAGCATAGAGTGTGAAAACTGAGTTTCCTTGAGAGCTGCTTGGAAGCCTGATGGTGTGTGAAGTTAGTGAGCCAAATGGAGTTGTTCTGCCACAAGAACACTCGGCTGATCCTTCTTCAATATGCCCTTCACCAACATGCAGTGTTTCCTTGATTGAATTAGCTCTCACACCAATATTTGCGTCTAGAGCCTTTGCATTGAGGGCTATCTGAAAACGGCTGTGGCGCTGAAGTTGCCTGTGAATGTGGAGTTGGTGGCATGTGAAACCCGCATGTGGAGCATTCGTTTGTGTGGGATGCTCTACCAGGTTCATTCCTAGATAATGCACTCAAAGGGCACTAAGCATAGAGTGTGAAAACTGAGTTTCCTTGAGAGCTGCTTGGAAGCCTGATGGTGTGTGAAGTTAGTGAGCCAAATGGAGTTGTTCTCCCACAAGAACCACTCGGCTGATCCTTCTTCAATATGCCCTTCACCAACATGCAGTGTTTCCTTGATTGAATTAGCTCTCACAACAATATTTGCGTCTAGAGCCTTTGCATTGAGGCTATCTGAAAACGGCTGTGGCGCTGAAGTTGCCTGTGAATGTGGAGTTGGTGGCATGTGAAACCCGCATGTGGAACATTCGTTTGTGTGGGATGCTCTACCAGGTTCATTCCTAGATAATGCATTCAAAGGGCACTAAGCATAGAGTGTGAAAACTGAGTTTCCTTGAGAGCTGCTTGGAAGCCTGATGGTGTGTGAAGTTAGTGAGCCAAATGGAGTTGTTCTCCCACAAGAACCACTCGGCTGATCATTCTTCAATATGCCCTTCACCAACATGCAGTGTTTCCTTGATTGAATTAGCTCTCACACCAATATTTGCGTCTAGAGCCTTTGCATTGAGGGCTATCTGAAAACGGCTGTGGCGCTGAAGTTGCCTGTGAATGTGGAGTTGGTGGCATGTGAAACCCGCATGTGGAGCATTCGTTTGTGTGGGATGCTCTACCAGGTTCATTCCTAGATAATGCACTCAAAGGGCACTAAGCATAGGGTGTGAAAACTGAGTTTCCTTGAGAGCTGCTTGGAAGCCTGATGTGTGTGAAGTTAGTGAGCCAAATGGAGTTGTTCTCCCACAAGAACCACTCGGCTGATCCTTCCTCAATATGCCCTTCACCAACATGCAGTGTTTCCTTGATTGAATTAGCTCTCACACCAATATTTGCGTCTAGAGCCTTTGCATTGAGGGCTATCTGAAAACGGCTGTGGCGCTGAAGTTGCCTGTGAATGTGGAGTTGGTGCATGTGAAACCCGCATGTGGAGCATTCGTTTGTGTGGGATGCTCTACCACTTTCATTCCTAGATAATGCACTCAAAGGGCACTAAGCATAGAGTGTGAAAACTGAGTTTCCTTGAGAGCTGCTTGGAAGCCTGATGGTGTGTGAAGTTAGTGAGCCAAATGGAGTTGTTCTCCCACAAGAACCACTCGGTTGATCCTTCTTCAATATGCCCTTCACCAACATGCAGTGTTTCCTTGATTGAATTAGCTCTCACACCAATATTTGCGTCTAGAGCCTTTGCATTGAGGGCTATCTGAAAACGGCTGTGGTGCTGAAGTTGCCTGTGAATGTGGAGTTGGTGGCATGTGAAACCCGCATGTGGAGCATTCGTTTGTGTGGGATGCTCTACCAGGTTCATTCCTAGATAATGCACTCAAAGGCACTAAGCATAGAGTGTGAAAACTGAGTTTCTTGAGAGCTGCTTGGAAGCCTGATGGTGTGTGAAGTTAGTGAGCCAAATGGAGTTGTTCTGCCACAAGAACCACTCGGCTGATCCTTCTTCAATATGCCCTTCACCAACATGCAGTGTTTCCTTGATTGAATTAGCTCTCACACCAATATTTGCGTCTAGAGCCTTTGCATTGAGGCTATCTGAAAACGGCTGTGGCGCTGAAGTTGCCTGTGAATGTGGAGTTGGTGGCATGTGAAACCCGCATGTGGAGCATTCGTTTGTGTGGGATGCTCTACCAGGTTCATTCTAGATAATGCACTCAAAGGGCACTAAGCATAGGGTGTGAAAACTGAGTTTCCTTGAGAGCTGCTTGGAAGCCTGATGGTGTGTGAAGTTAGTGAGCCAAATGGAGTTGTTCTCCCACAAGAACCACTCGGCTGATCCTTCCTCAATATGCCCTTCACCAACATGCAGTGTTTCCTTGATTGAATTAGCTCTCACACCAATATTTGCGTCTAGAGCCTTTGCATTGAGGGCTATCTGAAAACGGCTGTGGCGCTGAAGTGGCCTGTGAATGTGAGTTGGTGGCATGTGAAACCCGCATGTGGAACATTCGTTTGTGTGGGATGCTCTACCACTTTCATTCCTAGATAATGCACTCAAAGGGCACTAAGCATAGAGTGTGAAAACTGAGTTTCCTTGAGAGCTGCTTGGAAGCCTGATGGTGTGTGAAGTTAGTGAGCCAAATGGAGTTGTTCTGCCACAAGAACCACTCGGCTGATCTTCTTCAATATGCCCTTCACCAACATGCAGTGTTTCCTTGATTGAATTAGCTCTCACACCAATATTTGCGTCTAGAGCCTTTGCATTGAGGGCTATCTGAAAACGGCTGTGGCGCTGAAGTTGCCTGTGAATGTGGAGTTGGTGGCATGTGAAACCCGCATGTGGAGCATTGTTTTTGTGGGATGCTCTACCAGGTTCATTCCTAGATAATGCACTCAAAGGGCACTAAGCATAGAGTGTGAAAACTGAGTTTCCTTGAGAGCTGCTTGGAAGCCTGATGGTGTGTGAAGTTAGTGAGCCAAATGGAGTTGTTCTCCCACAAGAACCACTCGGCTGATCCTTCTTCAATATGCCCTTCACCAACATGCAGTGTTTCCTTGATTGAATTAGCTCTCACACCAATATTTGCGTCTAGAGCCTTTGCATTGAGGGCTATCTGAAAACGGCTGTGGCGCTGAAGTTGCCTGTGAATGTGGAGTTGGTGGCATGTGAAACCCGCATGTGGAGCATTCGTTTGTGTGGATGCTCTACCAGGTTCATTTCAGTCCTAGCCATACAAAGGGCACTAAGCACAGAGTGTGAAAACTGAGTTTCTTGAGAGCTGCTTGGAAGCCTGATGGTGTGTGAAGTTAGTGAGCCAAATGGAGTTGTTCTCCACAAGAACCACTCGCTGATCCTTCTTCAATATGCCCTTCACCAACATGCAGTGTTTCCTTGATTGAAATAGCTCTCACACCAATATTTACGTCTAGAGCCTTTGCATTGAGGGCTATCTGAAAACGGCTGTGGCGCTGAAGTTGCCTGTGAATGTGGAGTTGGTGGCATGTGAAACCCGCATGTGGAACATTCGTTTGTGTGGGATGCTCTACCAGGTTCATTCCTAGATAATGCATTCAAAGGGCACTAAACATAGAGTGTGAAAACTGAGTTTCTTGAGAGCTGCTTGGAAGCCTGATGGTGTGTGAAGTTAGTGAGCCAAATGGAGTTGTTCTCCCACAAGAACCACTCGGCTGATCCTTCTTCAATATGCCCTTCACCAACATGCACTGTTTCCTTGATTGAATTAGCTCTCACACCAATATTTGCGTCTAGAGCCTTTGCATTGAGGGCTATCTGAAAACGGCTGTGGCGCTGAAGTTGCCTGTGAATGTGGAGTTGGTGGCATGTGAAACCCGCATGTGGAGCATTCGTTTGTGTGGGATGCTCTACCAGGTTTATTCCTAGATAATGCACTCAAAGGGCACTAAGCATAGAGTGTGAAAACTGAGTTTCCTTGAGAGCTGCTTGGAAGCCTGATGGTGTGTGAAGTTAGTGAGCAAATGGAGTTGTTCTCCCACAAGAACCACTCGGTTGATCCTTCTTCAATATGCCCTTCACCAACATGCAGTGTTTCCTTGATTGAATTAGCTCTCACAACAATATTTGCGTCTAGAGCCTTTGCATTGAGGGCTATCTGAAAACGGCTGTGGCGCTGAAGTTGCCTGTGAATGTGGAGTTGGTGGCATGTGAAAACGCATGTGGAGCATTCGTTTGTGTGGGATGCTCTACCAGTTCATTCCTAGATAATGCACTCAAAGGGCACTAAGCATAGAGTGTGAAAACTGAGTTTCCTTGAGAGCTGCTTGGAAGCCTGATGGTGTGTGAAGTTAGTGAGCCAAATGGAGTTGTTCTCCCACAAGAACCACTCGGCTGATCCTTCTTCAATATGCCCTTCACCAACATGCAGTGTTTCCTTGATTGAATTAGCTCTCACACCAATATTTGCGTCTAGAGCCTTTGCATTGAGGGCTATCTGAAAACGGCTGTGGCGCTGAAGTTGCCTGTGAATGTGGAGTTGGTGGCATGTGAAACCCGCATGTGGAGCATTCGTTTGTGTGGGATGCTCTACCAGGTTCATTCCTAGATAATGCACTCAAAGGGCACTAAGCATATGGTGTGAAAACTGAGTTTCCTTGAGAGCTGCTTGGAAGCCTGATGGTGTGTGAAGTTAGTGAGCCAAATGGAGTTGTTCTCCCACAAAGAACCACTCGGCTGATCCTTCTTCAATATGCCCTTCACCAACATGCAGTGTTTCCTTGATTGAATTAGCTCTCACACCAATATTTGCGTCTAGAGCCTTTGCATTGAGGGCTATCTGAAAACGGCTGTGGCGCTGAAGTTGCCTGAGAATGTGGAGTTGGTGGCATGTGAAACCCGCATGTGGAGCATTCGTTTGTGTGGGATGCTGACA